>NW_026057203.1:0-18211 GCF_019202705.1 Hemisphaericaspora subhashii | reverse complement strand
GGGACAAGCCGAATATTTTTCAATCTGTGCTGTACCTATACGAAAAACGAGAATAGACAAGAACTACGGATTCCAATTTAATATGCTAATGGCTATGACATTGTAGATAATTCGATTGATATATAAAGACTCTCGATCTACATTCTGTTCATCAACATAGGCAGAGGTTTTTTGAGGATTTAATTGGTGAACGGATAAGAACTAAATATTTTTTGCAGCAATTACGGTAATTACGTCATATTGCGCAAAAAAATGGGATCAGCCGTTCCCCACCTGTGGACTTATATCGTATTTTAGAGGATTCAGGATTTACGATAGTTCTTTAGACTCAGCCCAGCCCAACATTGAGCCCTGTTTGAGAATATATATTAGCGGCCAAATCCCCAGATTTGATTGTTTTTTTATTATATGAATACTCATTCAGTTTTTGTTTTCTACTCAAATTCAATTATGACGCAACAGAACGATACAGTATATGATTTGATCAAGGGGTTCACTCATCTGTCCACCGCTCCAACCAGTTCCGACTCTCTAAACAATCTGATTACGACAAGAAAGAATATAACAGGAACGTTTCAACTTGATGATTCCTTTCCAATTCGAATTTGTCGCTTGTTCATATTGACTTTAACTGAAGATAATAATATGATTGGGTTAGAAGCCAAGGAACGCAGTATCGTGGCCAATCTCCTTGTATTCATGTCTTGTCTTAAAGCTGCAAACCACTTGTTTTACAGTTGTCGAGACGTCTTGAGGGAGAATATTCTATTTAGAATTTTTCCATTGGGATATATGTGCCAAAAGGAATAGATATTCTTTTAACAGGATTAGGTGATATCAGAACTAAGGATGTCAATATAAAAGTCAGATGGCCATGGACCACTTTCAGAACAGCACTAGTTAATGCAAATCTCTATGGTAGAATGGCTATGGATACAAACCATAAAGGCAATATTGGTCACTATGAAACTAATTTAGTTTGGAACGACGAGGAAGGACATCAAAAATTGGAACACTATATTGAAAACTATTGGAAGGATAAAGTTGCTAAAACTTTGCCTGATGATGAAGGCTATTCTTTAACTGATTGTTTCGCAGCATACGAATGGGTGAAAGAACAACTTGAAGAGATGCCTGTTCTCTTAGGCTTATATACAGGGAGAATCCCCTTTGACGATCCGAATGTGGAGCCAGTTTTTCAAACTTTAGGATTAAAAAGAATGACAATCCTGGATGAAGTTTTAGTGAAGGGGTTGCTTGATCCTCTTCGTGCCATCGAAAACACATATTCCTGTTTATATGACCAATTGTTTTCCATGAGATATCTTGCACCTTTAGGAAATCGAAGGATCGATCAAGCACTTGCACCTTTAGGAAATGGTAGTCTTGGTCAAGTGTTTAAGGCTGGAAAGGATAAGAATCATGCATATATGGCAAGGATTTTGAGTACTTACATGACCGATGACGAGATCGCATACGGGTTTTCTTTAGTTCCTTCGATATCTTTTAAAATGAACTATGAGGAAGACTATGACGGCAAATTGCATTTTGCTGGAAAATCCCTGATAAGCTTCCTTGAGTTTAAGATATATGGACCAGTACGTCTCTTGAAACACAAAGGTTAAAGAGGTTATTTAATGAGTGATGCTAAGGATGATGCCCAAAAGCATGAGTCCGTCCAATCAGCTTCGGACGGGTCAGAAGCTGACATCGAATTCACATCACGTATCCCTGGAGACCTGCTTACTGCTCGTTTCTTTCTCAAACACTTCTAAGAGTGATAACTTCATATTTTGACCCGTATAATACGTTTGAGTATGTAGCAAATAGATAAAACAATAAACACTAGGAATATCAAGAGAACAACCATGATTGAGTTGGCCGAGCGGATCAAGGCATTTTCAGAAATCACCATAATGTAACAAATTACACACACAGGAACCTCGTCCGCAGCTCTTCCGTGCCACATACTTACTAGCGACCGGTGAAAGTCATGTTTCTCCGTGATTAATCCTATTAGGAAGGACCACATAACCGCTACTTACCACAAGCACCGGAATTGTGTAATCACAATCATATGTTTAAAGCAAAATATTGATAATAATATAGCCAACTCTCGGCTTTACAGATCCTATGTAAACCCAATTAGTTTCAATATGTGGTTAAAATGGTTATTGTCTCATTCCGAATAGTATTGTATAGTTGGGTGATTAGCTCAGAATCAATAAAAATTTTAAATTCAAATTCTTCTTTCAATGGTAGGTTGAAGGTTGTTTTAATGAATTGGTTAAGTAATTCGTGGACGACGTCAATCCAACCTACATCTCATTCTAGTATCACAGGCTCGAGTTTGCAAAAAGTCAAAGATTTTGTTAATTTATTAACTGTTTTTTAACTCTTTAATCTTCTGTATATGAGGTATCCTGTGACTCTTTACGTCCATTGGTTAGGTAAAGTGAGTTCAGACACAAAGCATTGTTTTGTAGAATATTGGTTATTTTCTGATATCGAGCAAGTGACTCCCTCCAGAATAGAAGACATCTTGTTAAACTGATAATTTGAATGATACATTTGCTGGTGACAGCCCACTTTTATTATCCCAGCAAGCTTGTGTAGAGACTCATGATAGATCATGCATAATCTTGGATGACACATAAGAGAAACTTGAAAACAACAGGCTTTAAACCGTATAATTATTATTCCTATTTCAATTCTTGTATCTACGCCAGGCGGAGGTCCAGTCGTCGGAAACGCGCAATTGACCTGGTCCTAGAATCGCAGAATGGAGTCCCATGGAGTGCGCGTAAATGCATTTCGCCCGCATACCCATGTGAACTTCACCTCTGCTCAGTCAAGGGCATCCTCTATGTTTAGATAATATTTAGGGTTTAGCCTGTTGTAGGTAACTATATAAAAACTTTTTGTGGGCTGAGAGGAGGGGACAAACATAGGGAATATTTTTTTATACGAAAAACAAGAATGGAAAAGAAGTACTGATTCCAAATCAGTAGAAATATACTAATGGCTACGGCCTTGTAGGTAATTTGCTTGATAGCAGAATGCTCTCAAGATAAGAGTGCATAATGTTCGTCAAAATGGTTGCAACAGTTTTTTTTGAGGAATGAATTGGTGGAGGGATAAGAACTACGAACAAAATATTTTTGCAGCAATTACTAATATTGGTCAAAAAAATAGGATAAGCCATTCCCCAACTGTAGCCTTATATTATATTTCGGGGAATTTAAGATTTGATAGTTCTTTAGGCTCTGCCCAGCCCAACATTTGAGTAGGTGTGAGTAGATATAAATTAGCTACCAAATCCGTAGATTTGATACAACTCTTTGGACAGAATTACAAGAAATCTCATCCAGTTTTATTTTCTATTCAAATTCAATTATGACCCTTGTTTTGGTGTATCATCTACTAAACCGGTTTCCCAAGCGAGTTGATAATCTGTCTGCGAACGCTCTGTCTGTTGAAAACAGTACAGTCAATCCAAAGAATACGACAAGAAAGAATATTACAGGGACCTTTCAACTTGATGATTCCTTTCCAATTCGACTTTGTCGATTGTATATATTGACTTTAGCTAGAGAGGACGATATGTTTGGCTTCGAATCCACCCTGGCCAAGCTTCTTATATTCCTGTCTTGTCTCAAGGCAGCCGACCACTTGTTTTATAATTGTCAGCTAGACATCTTGAATCAGAATCTTCCCTTTAGACGTTTTCCATTGAATTGTATATCTGTGCCTGAGGGAATCAACATTATTTTAAGAGGGTTAGGACATATTGAAACTAGGGATGCCAAAATAAAAGTTAAATGGCCGTGGACTACTTTCAGGACAGCACTAGTTAATGCGAACCTCTATGGTAGAATGGCAATGGATACAAATCATACAGGACAGTTTGGTGATTATGAAACTAATTTAGTATGGAATGATGAGGAAGGACATCAAAAATTGGATTATTATATTGAAAACTATTGCCGGGATAAAATTGCGAAAACCTTGACACATGATGATGAAGGCTATTCTTTAATGGATCGTTCTGCGGCACACGAATGGGTAAAAGAACAACTTCAAGAGATGCCAGATCTCTTAGACTTATATACAGGGAGAATCCCCTTTGACGATCTGAATGCGGAGTCATCTTTTCAAGCTTTAGGATTGAAAAGAATGACGATCCTGGATCAGGCCTTAGTGAACGGTTTGTTTAGCCCGCTTCTCGCTATCGAAACCATATATTCCCATTTCTATGAGAGAATGTTTAGTATGGCGTCTGTTGCACCTTTAGGAAATGGCAGTCTAGGTCAAGTGTTTAGGGCTGGGAAGGATATTAATCATGCATATACGGCAAAGATTTTGAGTACTTATATGACCGATGACGAGATCGCATTCGGGTTTTCTTTAGTTCCTTCAATATCTTTTGAGTTGTATGAGGACGAGTCGGAAGATGAATTACATTCTGGTGTAGAATCCCTGATAAGCTTCCTTGACAAATTCTATATTCCTCGTCGTGCCGACAACTATGTGTTTCCAATTTCTCCAATACCAGCGAGTGATGCTGGTGATGATGGGCATGAGCGTGGATCAGTCCAGTCGCCTTCGAATTGGTCGGGAGATGACATCGAATTCGCCTCATCTCTTACTGCAGATGAGCTTCTCGTTCTTTTCGTTCTCAGACATTTTTAAAGCGGTTAATTAACTTCATACTTTGTTGTCGTATGTTGGACTATATAGCAAATAAATAAAACAATAAATATTAGAAATATCAAGAGAAAACCCATGATTGAGCTATCTATTATTTCAAGCTCTCTGGTTCCATGAGATGGGAGAGTTGTACTTATTGTAGTCGCTATAATTAATGAAACAAAATGGGTTGAGGGATTCCCTGTACATCAGCGAATCCACCAAGAATATTGCGTTTTCCTCTTGTATCTTCTCTCCTCTTAGCAATGAAATCTTTCACTATGTTCATGCCAAAGCTCTAAGTTGCCAGAGTCAATCGTGCACTGCTCGACTCTTTGAAAACCTATCATGAATTGTCGGTTTTCCTATAAGATGTTTGAAGATGTGTGCCAGATGTAGTTTGATTTGATACGAGCTCAACATTCTCATCGATTTTGATGACTATATTTGCTGAAAGAAGAAATAAAGCCAACATATTTCCATAGTATTTTCTAATGGCTGTCTGAACGTTGTCATTTTTGCGAAGTTAAGGATATACACATGCATCGGAATTATTAATTCACAGTTGGGCAAATATGGAATTATGCAAGACGGGTAATTCCTAAGTGGTTTCCTATTTTTAAAAGAAAAGTAATAGGGAGATTAGCTCTCGGGTTTAAGGATTCTATGTAAAAACCAATGAGTTTCGGCATCTTAAGGGATGTGTATAATGTTTATCGTGTCATCCAGAATATCATATGTACGGCTGTGAAAAGCACAAGCAAATAAAAATTGGTTGCGAAAAATTAAACGAGTAAATTAAAAAAAAAATGGTCGTGTGATTGGTTCAGAATTTGTGGCAATAAAATTTCTTGGATTCAAAATCACATTCATGGCTGTTCATATACAAATTGTAAGTTGAAGCTTGTTTTATTTCACCGCTTAAGTGAGTGGATATGACAATACCATTAACCTACTCTACATTACAATCAAGCAAACAAACTCAAATTATACAAAAGCTATGAGTGAGTGTCCAATTTATTACTTTCTTTTTTTAATATTCTTTAAACTTCTAGAATGTTTCTTTTTTTGCTTTGCCTTTTGCCTTTTCAATTTCTTCACCAAACAAAAGAAATTGGACAACAGTCAACGAAATCTTTTTTTTTTTCATTTAAAAATCTCCAACTTTTATTAAAAATATTTATTTACTCTTCTCTTTCTTTCTTCTCTTCATCTTTCATTGATCCATTAATCAAAGTAGTAACCAACCAATCAACGATGAATCCAGCTGTTACTAATATTATGCTCATGCTTGTCATGATGCAAGTTTCTAAAAGAATCAACTTTGAAGATCCTGATATCTTATTTTATACTAGAGCTGGTTATATTACTTGTCAAGTTTTAGCATTAACTATTTATTTCATTGTTAGAGCTAAAATTAATGCTAAGAATGATTTAACTACTTTAAAATATGTTGAACCTGCTAACCCATTACAAGGTGAATCTGAACCAAAGGCTGTTGTTACTACTGTTAAAGAATATGATTTACAACAAGTTAATTCTGCTATGAAATCTGTTTTCACTGGTATGGCTATGATGGGTTTTATGCATATTTATATGAAATATACTAATCCATTATTAATGCAATCCATTTCTACTATCAAATCTGCTTTAGAAACTAACATTGTTAAGATTCATTTATATGGAACTCCTGCTACTGGTGATTTAAAGAGACCTTTCAAGGCTGCTCCAGGTATTATGGACGCTTTAACTGGTGGTGCAGGTGGTGTCAAGACTGATAAGCAATCTATTGAAACTGCTGAAGTTAGTGGTGCTGGTGGTATTAAAGAAGATTAGAGTATTTACTATAGATTTTTATAAACGTTGTACCATATCTAATCCTTTTAATTCTTAATTTCAAAAAGATTAACCTATTTGTCTATTTGTATTTTGTACTTAATTACTTGTCTTGTTTTACTAATATACATTCTTGATCTTTCCCTCTTGTGAAACTAATAAGATCTAATACTTTTGCAGCAATAATCATTTCATCAACTGTCCATTTCCCCTTTCCATATATTTCAGGTACTGCAGTAGATATATCTGGGAATAACATTTCATAAATTGGTTGATAATTAACAATCACTTGTGGATCAATCTTAGTTTGTTGTTGAACCTTTTTAAACAATTCTTGAATCCATTCAGGTAAATATTGTTCTGATTCCATTTCATTGGCATATTCATCCTGATTAAAACAACGCATTAACCATAATAACCAACATTGATCTTGAAATTGATTCTCAATAATAGATTCATAACTTGGGAATCCCAATGATAAAAGTAATGATTGTTGAAATTTGATATCCTTCTTATATACATTTTTCAAAGTTATCAAATCGGATTTATGTTCCTTTAATAAATCCTTTTCAATTTGTTTAATTTTAGAAATTGAAGATTCATAGATTTTAGTTTGAGAATTAATATACCATTTGATATATTTATGAATTTGGTTTGAATCTTTTGGTATGTCTCCACCTTTTAACATTTTCTTCTTTTGATCTAAGGCTGCACGTAAATGATTCAATCCAGCAAATTTCATTCTTAATGTCATACCTTCGTCAGATTCTTCTTCTAATTCATTTCTAACTAAATATTGGAATGTTTGAATAAGATTCTCAGGTATGTGATCCTTAGTTATGAAGAATAAAACTCCATCCTTATAATCTTCAACCTTAGCTTCTTCTCCTTCTTCCTTCTTATCTTCATCGCGTACAACTGAAGTAGTATAATCACTAGTAGTAGGCAACTTAACTCCATTTTTCTGAATATCTGCCAACATCTCTTCAGGTATCTTAATCTTCAAAGCCACCGAATCCGATTCATTCTCCTCAAAACAAAACCCATACGCCAACAACAATTCCTCATTTCCCTTTCTTCCATAGTTATTATAAACCTCTTCTCCAACTTTCCCACCGTCTTCATTCCTAAACTTAAAACACCCATCTTCGAATCCCCAAACCACTCGTGCCTTGGGGTTATGATTCAACATATCCAACACCGGAACCAACATCGCACTATCTTTGGCAAATGAAAGGTTGTTTGTAAGATATGCCGGGAACGATCTTGATTTCAACACCAAACTGGCCCATAAATAATTCACAAAACTAGTCCAATTGGTCTCATCATATTCCTGGAAATATTTATAATAATCATCCAGGGTATAAAACTTATATTCATAATAAAATTTCATATTAACAAAATGTTGACTTGGCTTTTGATAATCTTGTGGGATTAGATTGATTAATTGCCACCATTCTTCGATTAATTGGGCTAGGGTTTCGTTTAGACTATTTCCAAGATTTGTACCCTTGAGGAGTTCTTTATCCCCGGGCGTCCATGTATATGGAGATCCAATCTCTGTCAAAGTGGGTAATATATTGAAATATGCGCTAAATTCATTATTGGTTGTGTCTGTTGAACAAACATGACATAAGTATAATTTCAAGAGAGAATTCACATTTATTGTCTTTTCACTCACTTCCTTTCCCCAAGGTTTGAAATAGTCAATAGCAGTCTCGGAAGTGATAAGTATCAGGCTGGGGATGGATAAGAGATCCGTATTTCCATCGGTCGGTGCCGTGTAGGTTGCTCCATTATTGTGGGATGAGATTTCTTGGAATGTTATATTTGGAGAAATGATTGTTCCATTGGATGTTGCCCACTGGATTAGGGCGTTGAACTTGTCTGATTTTCTAGGCATTGGTTAGATATATAGTCTCTTTTAAGTCGGTTGTTTATTGCAAGAATGAGAATTGAAATTTTTCAACATTTTTGGCAACAGGGATACTCACTCATCCCTCATCACCACACTTAAGATTTTTGTCTGGTAGCGCCCGTGGTAGGTGATCCGAATAAAGATTTTAACTATGGGAGTATCAAAGCCCGATATTGGGCAATGAAGCCTTCTTAGATATGTCAAGAGTAGTTCGTTCAATTGAATGAACTAATCAAAAGACATGTTGTGGATGGGTACAGCCTTATTAGAAAAGTCGACATCATGTGATTAAGTTACTGATGTATGATATCACCTTAGGCTCCTAGTATGGAGTTTTAAGAATTTTTTTATTCTTAGCATGGGTAGCGCTGACATATTTGTCAAATTGATTTTTTTTTCACCTCCTTCGGAGATTTTTCATCGTTCCACTTTTATTTCTAATCAGATCAACATTAGAAGTTCACCTTAAATTAAAGACAAAATCATGTTATCAAGAATCCCATTGAGGTCTCTTAGACATTCATCATTGAGAGCAGTCTCATTATTTGAACAGCGTGCCCTTTTATCATCGTCAATTAGATGCTTACAACAACAAGAATCTAACAAGGAACAAACAAAGGAAACCCTGGAAACAACGCCAAAGAAGAAAAGACCCTTAAGTAGAGTAGCCATCGGTGGTACACCAACAACAAACAGATGGGCTCCTCAAAACAGTGAAGAATTCATCTCCTGGAAATCCATTGTTGTGTTGGTTGTAGTTGGTGGTGTTGTTACTTATTTCTTCTCAAGAGAAAAGGAAAGATTAAGAACACAACGAGAATTAGAACAAAATCGACCAGTTGGGAGACCATTAATTGGTGGTCCATTCTCACTTATCGATACCAATGGGAAACCATTCACTGATGAAGATTTAATAGATCCAGATATGAAACGATTCTCGATTATTTATTTCGGTTTTAGTCATTGTCCTGATGTTTGTCCCGAAGAATTGGATAAATTGGGTGATATGATTGATGAATTAAAGACTCATAATGTTCAATTACAACCTATTTTCATTACTTGTGATCCGGCCAGAGATACTCCGGAAGTGGTTAAGGCTTATTTGGCCGATTTCCATCCGGATTTAATTGGATTAACTGGTGATTATAATGAAGTTAAGAATGCATGTAAACAATATCGTGTCTATTTCTCAACTCCGCCAAATGTCAAACCTGGACAAGATTATTTAGTCGACCATTCGATTTTCTTTTATTTAATGGATCCAGAAGGGAAGTTTGTGGACGTTATTGGTAGAGATATGGATGCTAAAGGTGGGGTGCAAAAGATTTTGAAATGTGCCGATGCGTTCATTCCTGAAGTGGAATTGGAGAAAAGAAAAGCCGGAATTTTTGGATTTCTTTACAAGTGAAGATGATTATGAATGTTATGTAGATATTTTATGTTCTGTAAATAGTAAGTATATTAGAAAATGAACCTTGTGCTTTGTTTGACTCTGATTTTCCGTGGTTAATATCTTTCGACCAGCATTGATTTGTTACAGCTCATTTGAATGTGAGCTAGATAATCATACAAGAGACAAGAACACTTTTCGTATTCAATACGATTAATTTAAAGTCTATAATATTTTATTTTAAATATATAAAATTCTATTCTATATTCTATCAATTTACAGTAGCAGCCGCTAAAGGAAACCTGTTCTTTTAGTTACTTTCAGTGTCGACAGCGTCAACAACTTCCATGTGTACTTCTTCAGTCTTTTCATTATCTTCTTCATCCTTAATACCCATCAAGTCCAATAATCCAACATCCTTAAGGATTCTGTTATGGATTTCTCTTTCTCTCTTAGAAGTACCTGAAGTATCACCGAATAATTCATCAATTTCATCTAAAGTTCTACCCTTAGTTTCTGGACAGAAGAAGTAAACATAAGCAGCACCAAAGAAACACATCAAACCTAAGAAGATATAAGCACCATACTTAGCTCTAGCAACGAAATCTGGCGTGGCCATGGCAACAGCAAAATTGTTTAACCAATTAGCAGAAGCACCAATAGAAATACCCTTAGCTCTCATACCCAAAGAAAAGACTTCAGAAACAATAACCCAAGCACATGGACCCCAAGAATAACCGAATCCAATAGCGAAGATCCAAACGAAAACAACTGCAGCCCAACCAGCACCTGCGTGTCCTGTGAAATCTCCTCCATATCCACCCAAGATACCGGCAACGATAAAATGACACAGACCCATAACAATAGCACCGGAGATCAAGACTGGCTTTCTACCCAATTGATCAACCCATAAGACGGCTGGGATAGTTGCAACGAACATGGCAATACCGACAACACCGGAAGCTAATAAGGAAATAGTTCTACCGGATAAACCTAAGGAGTTGAAAATGAATGGAGCGTAGTATAAAATGAAATTAGCACCAGTCCATTGTTGGAAGGTCATAATTAAACAAGCAACTGAAACTCTCTTGAAAGTAGAAAAATGGGTGAACATGGATTTATATTGATGGAAACCAATCTTGATGTTGGACATGGTTGAACCATCTTGTAAGTGAGGGTAAGCGGTAACTTCCAATTCCTTTTCGAATAATTGTTGAGCTTTCATTTCAAGATATTCCATTTGAATCAAGTCATTGTTCTTATCTAATCCTCTCAATTTGGCAAGAACATCTAAACACTTTTCTTCTTGTCCGACATTGATTAACCATCTTGGAGATTCTGGCATGAGGAAAATACATGAACCTAAAATTAAAGCAGGAACACATTGAATAGAGATTGGAACTAACCAAGCAGCAGCACTTTGATTGTCGCCTTCACCACCAATATAATCAGTACCATAAGTGATCCAATAAGAGATCATAATACCGAAAGTAATAGCCAATTGTTGTAAAGCAACTAAAGAACCTCTAATTTCAGGTGGAGAGACTTCAGCATTATATAATGGGACAACCATGGAAAGAATACCTACACCGACACCGACAACGAATCTACCACCAAGGATAAAGTTATAATCACCACCATGGGTACAAGCTTGTACAATAACACCGACAAGGAACCAAACGACCCCGAAGACGACAGACCATCTTCTACCGAATTTATCAGCAACAATACCGTTCATTAAGACACCAATCCAGGCACCTAATTCCAAAATGGAGGTCAATAAACCTTGTAAAACTGGGTTGTCTTGGATAGCACCGACACCAGCAGCTTTAGAAAAGGAATCCATACCGGAGACTTGTCCGAACATACCTTGATTATAACCATAGACTAAACCACCAAGAGAGGCGAAAAAGGCAATAAACATGGATCTCTTGTTGGCAACAAGACCAGAAATCCCACCTTTTCCAGCGATTTGTAAACGCTTTTGTGCAATGAGTTCTTGCACTTCACTTCCTTCACTACCACCGTGCATTTTTATGTATTATATGTATATATTTAGTAAATGCAAATGCTGCTAATAAAAAATGGAAAAACTTGAATAGTATTAAGGAGGAATTTGAACTTTATTTATAGTATTCGAGTTTTGTACTATACCATGTGGTTCACCTTCCCCAAATCTAGTCCCCGCAAGAGTCCCCGAACTAATTAATCCAATTTGCAGCTTTTCTAACTCAAAACTATTGTATTGGTAGTATTAGGTTTGAACTTCTATTGGACTAAGCCCATTCCAAAGAAAAATAAATTATCCGCCTGTTGTGGTTGTACAATGACAAGGAACTTATGTCACTAAGCAGCAAACTTTCTGGGATTCCTCCACCACTATGATGCACCTTCCCCAACTGCACTCCCCACAGGACCACAATAGTAAATTATTTCGATCTGGTAATTGTTATTGTGTCACACATATCCAGGAATAACTTTTCCATTGATAGAATAATCCATAATAAAAAATAATCGGTATTTACTTGCAAAAAATAATAAATAATCCGCCGGGACAAGTAACACATTCCAAATGTAGACAATAGGATACAAAAGCGATCCGGTCACTATAAAGGAAACCTATTCTTATTGCCGGGGATTAACCTTCCCCTCAACCGTTTAATTTCGGAATTTCTTTTGTACAACATTATTCTATTTTTTCATTTGCAACAAAAAATTTTTGCGATCTAAAAAACGTCATATAAATGGCATCTAATAAGCCTTGCGTTATTTCTCCGTATTTTCTCCAGGTAAAGGAGTTACAATAAAGGAAGAGTATACTACCTTCTTCGATAGAGGGTACTCGTTTCGGCGACTCCTCTAGCCCCTCTAATGCCAATCTATCTCCTAAGTGTTTTGCGATACTGCACACGGACTGCAGCATTATTTTTTATTCCCTCGGCGAACTGAAAGATTTTCCGGATTCTTCGGCGACATTGATTTCTTTTTTGGAAGGCTCAGTAAGGCGGTAGCATGCTGGCTAGATAATATTCAGTATGTATCGGACATGTACTCTCGAGACCTTTAATTAGTTCATCTGATGCTGACGTTGACCTTTGAAACAAAGTATGACGTATTCCTTGCATCTACTTTATGGAAATTTTATGCATCTGGTTTTTCCATGCTAAGTGAATTTTTGGTAACAAAAGCTAGAATAAACGGAAAAGCCTTGGAAAAAATATTCTGAACCTTTGGCAAATACACACACGCTGCTTAACACACACACCGCTCGGGATATCAGGGTGTCGGAGCCCCCTTGGGGAAGAGTGGTCTACTTGATAATACCACCTTCCTTGTTTTTTCCTATTGTTTCCCGACACAAAGTAAATCGATGGGGAACAGTTTGGAAGTCCCGCATCGCTCGAAGTATAATTCGGAGTGGGTGTTTCCATTGTTTATTTTACAAGCTCCTCTACTACCTCATAATTACAGACATATGTCGCAAATTATGAAACTTTTCTGAGGAAGGTCAAGAATGGCATCTTTACTGACATCATCAAAGTTATGAGTTTTTTGCGGTATACGAAGGTAAATTGGTGGTTTTCAAAACGGCTACAATGTCATCTCAAAAATGGATCCAACTTAGTCTTCTCATCACGGTTAATTATTTCAAATTGTATATTTTATAATTTAAACACATACACGGTGTGATATGAACTAAGAGAACTAAAAACATAACTACACTAGCTAAAAAGAAACCTTGTTCTTTCAAGTGCTCTGAGTTTCAACATCAGCAAGCTCTGTCGCAATTTCCTCCTCCTTCAGGTCCGAATCCAAATTTTTAATACCCATTAAGTCTACTAATCCAACTTCCTTGAGGATTCTGTTATGAATAGCACTTTCTCTCTTGGATGTTCCAGAAGTATCACCGAATAATTCATCTATTTCATCTAATGTTCTTCCCTTGGTTTCAGGACAGAAGAAGTAAACATAAACAGCACCGAAGATACACATCAAACCTAAGAAAATGTACGCACCATACTTAGCTTTAGCTACGAAATCTGGAGTTGCCATAGCAACACCAAAATTGTTCAACCAATTCGATGATGCACCAATGGACACCCCCTTAGCTCTCATACCTAACGGAAAGACTTCGGCTGTGATGACCCAACCACATGGACCCCAAGAATAACCATACGCGACAGCAAAGAGCCAGACGAAAACAACAGCAGCCCAACCTGCACCTGCATGTCCTGTAAAATCTCCACCGTAACCACCTAAAACACCTGCAACTATAAAGTGACACAGACCCATAATGATTGCACCAGAGATCAAGACTGGTTTTCTACCTAATTGATCAACCCATAAGACCGCTGGGATAGTTGCAACGAACATCGCAATACCAACGACACCCGAAGCTAATAAGGAGATTGTTCTCCCTGATAAACCCAAGGAGTTGAAGATGAATGGTGCATAGTATAAAATGAAATTAGCGCCACTCCATTGTTGGAACATCATAATCAAACAAGCAACAGAAACTCTCTTGAAGGTGGGATAATGGGTAATCATCGACTTGTACTTCAAAAACCCAATTTTAAAGTTGGATAAAGTAGACCCATCTTGTAAATGAGGGTATGCGCTAACTTCTAATTCCTTTTCGAAGATTCTCTGAGCTTTCATTTCGAGGTACTCCATTTGAATCAAATCGTTGTTTTTATCCAAGCCTCTCAATTTGGCAAGAACGTCTAAACACTTTTCTTCTTGTCCTTCATTCATTAACCATCTTGGAGACTCTGGCATAAGGAAAATACAAGAACCCAAAATCAATGCAGGGGCTATTTGGATACAAATTGGAACCAACCAAGCAGCAGAGCTTTGCTTTTCTCCAGATCCTCCAATATAGTCAGTACCATATGTGATCCAATATGAAATCATAATCCCGAATGTAATAGCTAATTGTTGTAAAGCAACTAAAGACCCTCTGATTTCAGGTGGAGAAACTTCAGCATTATACAATGGGACAACCATCGAAAGTATACCAACCCCAACCCCGACCACAAATCTACCACCGAGAATAAAGTTGTAATCACCGCCATGGGTGCAAGCTTGAACAATAACACCAACGAAAAACCAAAGGACCCCAAAAACAACTGACCATCTTCTTCCAAACTTATCAGCTACAAACCCATTCATCAAAACACCTATCCAGGCACCTAATTCCAAAATCGAAGTTAATAAACCTTGTAAAATTGGATTATCTTGAATGGTCCCAACTCCTGACGCTTTTTCGAATGAAGGCATACTAGAAACTTGACCAAACATTCCTTGGTTATAACCATAGACTAGACCACCAAGAGAGGCAAATATGGCAATGAACATGGATTTCTTGTTTGCAGCTAATCCTGAAAGTCCACTTTTTCCTGCTAATTGTAAACGTCTTTGTGCAATTAATTCTTGCACGTTATTACCGTCGGCTCCTCCATGCATCTTTGTAAATGTGTTTTTGATTTGATGATCTCTGAAAAATAAGAGAACAAATTCTCACTGCTTCTGAAGTTCTTTCAAGCATATTTATATTGCTGAGGATTCACTTTAAAGTAATTCATCCCCACAAAGTATATTAATTGATCTTTGTAGTTGTTCGTCGAAAACTATCTGGGGTAGGGTTCGGGAAGATGTATCATCTGGATCAGAACAATAGCGGAAAAAATAATCATTACATCTACCCGAACTTACACATTTTCTTCTACACAATAAATATTGAGGTTGCTTGCCGGCAAAGTTTCACTATCGAGAGGGTTATCCTTCCGGTATACCTAGTCTTTCCTGTACTTTTGCATTGTTATATTGGCTCAGTTGGAGAAAATATGTACCTCTTCTTTTTTTTACTGAGCTTCATAAGATGTGTATAATTTGAAGACGTGATTCTGAACATTTTGGATCTCTTTGAGCTATAGGAAAATTGCAAGAGGTATTTGAAACGAATGCCTACTTTTCCCGTAATGTTATTGTATCATTCACCATCTATTTTTCGTTACTCACATGTAGTCAGGGTCATTCTTCAGCGTAAACTTCTGGAGCGTAATATTAATGGGTTTAATTCCCCTCCCACGCCAGTTCTTGAGGATAGCAGCAATCAAGATATCAAGTGAAATGTGGTTTGTGGTTCAATAGAACCTCCTGATTATAGCGTCGGAAGTGAAATGAATACAATAGACTTGGAGAAAAGTGCCGTTTCTTGGACCATTCTCGCAAAGATTATTCATCCAGAATAATTTTTCCGTGTTTTCCACCGCAAAGGTTCATTGTCCTTACGGACATAAACAATAGATTCTTGGCACTTTGGAATCGTGTTTCTTAGATAGTTCTCTAATAAGGAGTTTATGAATCTGATACAAATATCTTCGACGAAATGCCGACAACCGAAAAAAGCCTTGTCTAATTTCACACGGGAAGATTATGGTATGATTTTTCCGGTTTTTTCCCCAGATTCTAAGTAACTTGCTTAGGACTTAAAGCCTATGGATTTTTCTGTAGATGTTTTCTCCCGAGTAGCCACAGCCGATACTTCTAAATGATTACCTAAGCATTGTAAATGGGGTTGTCTTTTTGGACTTTTCTTGTGGCAAAACTCCGTCGAAATGTACATGTCATCGCAGATCACGTGACCCCTCTAAATGAACTAATTGTATTTCCGAAGTTACCCCTGAAGGTTTTTATAATAGACATTTCGCTTTGATGTTTGTTGGAAATAAACAAGCTACATGTAATACGGGCAACTTTCCTGCTCAATTTCCGAGTACTCTTGACGTTCTTTTGTTGTTCAATGCTAGCTAATTTTTCTGCATTTATTTCACAAAAATCCTGGAACAACACATTATTCTAGACCAACTTGGTATTATTCAGCCAACCGGTAAGGATAGATGATGACCGAATGACCAAATAGACTAGTATTTTATCTATCAGATCATGAAAATCAGTATTTGTGAAATTCTAAGAGATCCATGCCATAATTACATATCATCCGAGGTTCTTTCCCAATTAGGAAACACTCGTCATGTATTCGTAAAATTTTTTTAGTTCATTGCGCAATGTTCTGAAACAAACTATCGACCAGATGCCTTTCAGTCCCGCTTGCCGATTCAATATATCCGACACAGAAAGTTCATCTAAGTAACCAAAAAGCTAAAGAAATGTGTGTGCCGATTACGCCTCCAAGAGGGGATTTTACCCGAATGCCATCTTACTTTATCCTACATTTGAGACAGCATGTGATGGTTTCATATATTTCCTCATGTAAAAAAACAACTTGGGACCAGAGTCGAAATTGTCAATAGTTTGAGATGACGGAGGCTTTTCAGTATCATTAGCCGCTCAAACTTGTCACTCGACTATAAAGGGGCCCTTGTTCTTATTCTCGGGAAAAACTTGTGCATAAAAAATATTTTTGACAGATTGAGTTACTTAAAAAAATAAGTTTTGTGATCTATTTCGAGAACAGACAATAATGCAGACGAAGTCAGAAATTGAGTTTATCTAATAAGGTAATTATCTTCGGAAATTACTCTACCCGTCTTTCTTTTATAATAGGGCAAATGGTTTGAAATTGGGGCCTGGGTCATCGTAAGTAGGACTAACGAAGGTAATCTTGACCATCGATTTGCTGGTAATGTTGAAGAATTGTTCGAAAAGAAATCAATGGAAAACAAAACGAGAGATGAATGTCGTGGAGATTATAGGGGACACATCTCTAATTACTTGTGCTGTCTAAAAGGATTCAAAGATTCCAGGATATAAAATCATTTGATGAGAAACAAGCCCACCCTTAAATAAGGCACAAAAAATATTGATCAAAAAATATTCGAAGCCTAATATGGATGTCCCAAAAACTATATAAATGGGGAAATTCTCAAGCAACGAATCCTTGTCAATTGAACCAAACCAGTATCCCTTCTACACAATTCAAATGAGATTTTTCAACTTGTTAGTAGCCGGTTGTCTTCTTGGCTCGGCTCTTTCTCAACCTATCAAACACAAATCAAACGATGAAACCACTAACCACAATGTCCAAACTTCCCACGGTAAGCCATTTGCCATCTATCAACCAAAAGCATTTGTGATCTCCATGTTCGAATTAGAAAGAGACCCATGGTTGCAATCAATGGACTTTGTTCAAAACATAACTGTCCCAGGTTTATCCCCAATGTACTCAACCATTCATTGTACTACCAACTACACTGTCTGTCAAATTACCATTGGTGAAGGTGAAATCAATGCCGCTGCTTCAATGACTGCTTTAACCCTTTCTCCGTTATTCGATTTGACCAAAACTTATTTCTTAGTTGCTGGTATCGCTGGTGGTGAACCACAATATACTACTCTTGGAGGTGTTACTTTTG
>NW_026057200.1:0-18743 GCF_019202705.1 Hemisphaericaspora subhashii | reverse complement strand
TGGTTGAAGATTTGAATGTTGGTGGTGGTCTTGGAGGTGGAAATTGAATGGAAGCGGTGAAGGTTGGACTTTGATGGTGGTGGTGCATCCTTCACAAATTCTGTTATTGGACGAGTTGTTGGAAGTAGAGGTGGGGGAATTGGTGCAACTAATTCTGCAGCTTTTTTATTTGAAGTAGTATTATTGGTAATAGCATCACCAGGTGGATAGTTATCAATATAATAGCCAATGCCTTTGACTGGATCAAACACAAATTTTCGGAATCTTGAAAGATTTCTCAGGCTTGCTGCCATTAAATCTGAATGCTTTTATACTCCCGTTAGCCATGTTGCAAAAAAACAAACCGCTGATACCTCAAGTTCAATTTATCTAAATCTTCATCTTCATCAATTTATTCCGAAGTTATTCCTGCTAATCAACCTGACCCCACCTACAGAAGATTCTCAGGCTTGCTACCATTGAATCTGAATGCTTTTATACTCCGGTTAACCATGTTGCCAAAAACAAACCGCTGATACCTCAAGTTCAATTTATTCTACTGAATCTTCATCTTGAGTTGTTAATGAATTAATCGTGTCCCTAATTGTCAATTTAGTTTTATCTTCTTCTTTACCGCCGTGATCCAGGTCTTGAATGTACACGATTCTATCATTACCAGCTGAATAAGGTTCTTCTATAGGTTGGGTCAGGTTGGTGGCATCAGCAGGAGTAACTTCGGAATAAATTGGTGAAGATGAAGATTCTGCAGAATAAATTGAACTTAAGTTATCAGCGGTTTGTTTTTGACGAATCTCTTGGGAGATTTGTCTAGCGCCGGCTTGACGCTTGTGGAATAAACCACGAATGGTTCTGTGAACTCGATAAACCAATCAAGAAACTAACCACGAATGAATGGTTTTTGATTGGTTTATCGAGTTCACAGAACTCTTTAAATTTCAACAATTTGGCTTTTTGATTGTTAGATTTGTGGAATTTGTCTAATATATTGCGGAACATAATTGATTGGTGTATTTGTTTATAATAAAGTGAAGAAAGAAAGGAATATAAATAATTTCTGTGGCATTTTCGCAATTAGAGAATTTATGTTTACGACCAAAACTTGCACCCAATTTGTTTTTTTTTTNTCATTTTTTTTTCGTTACTTATATTGATTTAATCTTAGTCAATCTGAATCTTCCTGGATGGAGGATTAAGAGGGTGGCTGATAAGATAAAGCTAAGATACCACGGGTATAATCAATGAACAATTCAACATCAAGAAAACGTCGAATACAAGACCACGATGAATCAGAAGCTACATCAGTTAAGGAGAGTTCCTGAATATTTTACAAGAAAATACAAAGATACTTATTGAATACTGAGAAAGGAATTCATACTGAAAAGATTACCCCAAGATTTTATTCACATCAGGATAAAAAATCCTTCATTAAAAATTCAAGGAATGATTTCCAAATATCAATCAGGGCATCTCCTGGCACGTGCAACAAACTAGTAATCGCTCGTTAGAATATTTTGTTGATATTATGCAATTGATCTTTATGGGATGTATAGTTGAAATGACTGCTGTGATCAAGTAATAGTTTTATATATGTCTGCCATAATTGTTTGGAATGAGGAATGGGTGTAGTTGCTCGATGTAAAATGAAAACTTGCTTAAGGACTGCGATGGAAGCTGCTTGATTAGAATTCAGATAATTTAAATAAGATAACCTAGAAAAATTGGTTATTTACTTATAGCTTCTTCATAAGGAATATCTCCATCTTCTATCAATTTGTCAATACTATAAATATCCAGCATTACTGCTGCGTTTCCAATTAAAACGTAAGATGGGTAATGATATCTTCTCCCGTGGTAAATCTAGAACGAGAAAAAAAAATTGGACCTAACAATCAATCTTAGTTTTTTTTTTTCAGTTGAGAAATATTTCAGTGCGTGTTGGGCCTCCTTGGCTAATTACGACTAAATTTCAATTCATCGTTCAAACCCATTATCGATTGTGTTGATATCACTCAATCAATTGCAATTCCAATAGACATCTACACTTCCCAATACATCCCATAAAGTAAACAACGACGCAAGATGTCAGGTGCAGGTAATCGTGAACAAGTGTTTCCTACTCGTATGACTTTAGGTCTTATGAAGGGGAAATTAAAAGGAGCTCAACAAGGTCATTCTTTATTAAAAAGAAAATCAGAAGCTTTAACCAAAAGATTTAGAGATATCACACAAAGAATTGATGAAGCTAAACGGAAGATGGGTAGAGTTATGCAAACTGCTGCATTTTCATTAGCAGAAGTTCAATATGCTACTGGTGATAATATTGGTTATCAAGTTCAAGAATCAGTTCAAAAAGCAAGATTTCAAGTTAAAGCAAAACAAGAAAATGTTTCTGGGGTTTATTTACCTACTTTTGAAAGTTATATAAATGAAGATATTAATGATTTTAAATTGACTGGATTAGGTAGAGGTGGTCAACAAGTTCAAAGAGCAAAATTGGTTTATACTAAAGCAGTTGAAACTTTGGTTGAATTGGCATCATTACAAACGGCATTTATCATTTTGGATGAAGTTATTAAAGTAACTAATAGAAGAGTTAATGCAATTGAACATGTTATTATTCCAAGAACTGAAAATACCATTTCTTATATTAATTCTGAATTAGATGAATTAGATAGAGAAGAGTTTTATCGATTGAAAAAAGTTCAAGAAAAGAAACAAGAAGCAGCAGCATTATCTGAAGTTGAGGATAAAGAAAGATTAGAAGCTGCTCAAGCTGCCGCTGCGGCAGCTGCCACAAATGGAAAAGCTGGCGATGAAAAGCTTATTAGGAACCTTAATCATATACCCGATGAAGCTGAGATTCAAAAGGAAGTTGAGAAATTGGCCATTGCAGATGACGATATACTTAAAGAGAATGAAGATGACGTTATATTCTAGAATCTATAGCACAAAGTTGATCAAAATATCACCAACTACACCATTGTTTATAAATAATCTAGGTTTGTTTTAATATTGATATGTAAAATAAATCTATAAACCAATCTATAATTGAGAGAGAAAAGAATCACGCACAAGCGTATGAGCGGCAGATAAGAATCATGAGCAAGTGTATCCACCATCAACAACAATATCGGTACCTGTAGTATATGTAGAAGCATTTGAAGCCAAATATAAATAAGCACCAACCAATTCTTGAGTCAGAGCTTCTCTACCCATTGGAATCAATTGCCACCATCTACTCTTAACTTCTGGATCACAAAATTCGGAAATATCAGTAATAATATATCCAGGACTAACACTATTAACTCTTGCAAATGGAGCCCATTCAATGGCTAATGATTTAGCCATATGTCTAACACCAGCTTTTACTGCATTATAAGCGGCTTGGAATTGTGGTACATTCACAATATGACCAGATATCGATGAAGTAACAATAAAACTCCCCTTTCCTTTCCGTTTAAATAATTGCCCAACAGCGTGAGCACAATAATAAACACTATTTAAATCACAATCAACAATCCTTTTCCAACTCTTAAACCCATCATGAACATCCACCATTGGACCAGAAGTCCAAGCAACACCGGCATTAGCAACAAAGATATCAATGGTGCCGAAATCTTGCTCAATCTGATTAATCACTCTTGCAACTTCTTCAGGATCGGTGATGTTACATTTGTAGGCCTGACAACGGATTCCGTATTTTGCTGCTAATTTTGCAGCTTTTTCATCAGCAGGATGAGTATTATACCAAATGGCAACATCAGCACCTGCTTGGGCGTAGGCTTCAGCAACTGCATATCCGATCCCAACTGAAGATCCACTAATAGCGGCGACTTTCAGTTTGAGAGAGAATAAATCAAGGACATTGGTGGGGAGGGTTGGTTGTTGCGTTGGTAAGGGTCCTATTTCAGGATTGATTAATGAAGTTATTTCTTTTGAATTTGAATTCCCGTTTGATTCAAGTTGGGTCATTGCTCTTAAGTATGAAGTGGTGAGTTAAGTTTTCATCATTTTCGTTCGACGACGGTGGAGGACTTGCTGTGGTATTTATACAACATCCGTGTTGAACAATAGCAATTCTAAGGCAAAAATAATAATTTCCTGCATACGGATGATCGTCGTATTGTTCCTATTTTTGGTTTTGGTTTGAAAAGGTGGGGGGCTGATGGCCGATCGTTGGGGATCTCCAATTGGATTCTGTCAATTTTACGATAAATATTCCGAATAGCCAACGGTAAGCATACACAATGCTTTTGTGTTCTTATACATTTTTGTGGTGATAGCGATTTAGTCTCATTGACATTGCCCGCCTTTATCGCGATCGTTCACTTTATAGTCTCGATTTTTCCAGACAACAACGTCGGCAATAAACTCTGCTCATGTCCGTTGGAATCACTCACACAGGTAATTTCTATTCATATATATCACGTAATAATACGCAATAAACAAGGACTTGTAATAATTGAATTACTTTTTAGTATTTGTCAATATCGTGTGTTCAGTTGATACTGTACAGACTCATATTTTCGGCTAATCCGTCCAACAATCCGGCCGAGACAAAAAAAAAGAAATTTTGGCCGGGTAATGACCAAATCATCATTACGTCATTAAGCCTCTCACTAACAACATCACTATGATGTAGTCCTACAGTTAATTATCTCAAGGTTCACAAGTAAACACGAAATAAATATCAATTTTTCATTACATATATAAATAAAAACATAAACATATAAACTATACACTAACTGTCAATAAATAAAAATAAAAGTCCAGCTCCTTTTCTTGTTTTCGTTTCGTGGCGGCGAAGCACTTTTAGTAAACACGAACAGCAGGTGGAACTGGTTTACAATCACTTTCATCCAATGTAGTTTTAACAACATCACGATAATCCAATCTAACTTTATCACCAACATTGGTTTGATAAGATAAAGTATGTTTTCTCCAATTTTCATCATCTCTATTTGGATAATCATCTCTTGCATGAGCACCTCTAGATTCTTTTCTTGCGGCTGCTGAAGTGGCAGTTTGAGTTGCACAAGTTAACAAATTTTGTAATTCAAGAGTTTCAACCATATCTGAATTCCAAATCATCGAGCGATCAGTTGTTTTGACATTGTTGAAAGATTTATCAATTTCGGCAATTTCTTCAACACATTTATCTAATGTATCTTGAGTACGGAAAACGGCACAACCCTTTTGCATAGTCTTTTGCATAGCAAGACGAATGTCGGCGGTTGGGATAGATCCATTTGCATTACGTACTTTATCCAAGTTTTCAATTGAATCATAACCAATATCTTTAGCATGAGTTGGAATTGGAGTATTCTTTTCCAATGAATCTCTAACGGTATGAGAAACTGCACGACCGAAAACAACTAAATCTAATAAGGAATTGGCACCAAGACGATTAGCACCATGAACAGAAGCACATGCAGCTTCACCACAAGCTAATAAACCTGGAACAACTTCATCTTTTCCATTGGCATCCTTCTTCAATACTTCACCCTTCCAATTGGTTGGAATACCACCCATATTATAATGAACAGTAGGTAAAATTGGAATTGGTTCCTTTGTCACATCAACACCAGCGAAAATATGGGCAGTTTCAGAAATACCTGGTAATCTTTCCTTTAATACTGCTGCAGGAATATGACTCAATTGTAAATACATATGATCCTTTTCTGGTCCAACCCCTCTACCTTCATTGATTTCCATAGTAATTGCTCTAGAAACAACATCTCTAGAAGCTAAATCCTTAGCTGATGGGGCATATCTTTCCATAAATCTTTCACCTTCAGAATTAAGCAAGAACCCACCTTCACCTCTAGCACCTTCAGTAATAAGACAACCAGAACCATAAATACCAGAAGGATGGAATTGAACAAATTCCAAATCTTCCAAAGGTAATCCAGCACGAGAAACCATGGCATACCCATCACCAGTACATGTATGAGCAGAAGTACATGAGAAATAAGCACGACCATACCCACCAGTAGCAATGACAGTTCTATTGGCAAAGAATCTATGTAAAGTACCATCTTCTTGATTATAAGCAATAGTACCAACACAAACACCATCTTGCATTAATAAATCCATAGCAAAGAATTCAATAAAGAAATGACAATCGTATCTCAAAGATTGACCATATAAAGAATGTAACAAGGCATGACCAGTACGATCAGCAACAGCACATGTACGATAAGCTTGACCACCTTTTCCATATTCTTTAGATTGACCACCAAAAGCACGTTGATAAATTCTTCCTTCTTCATTTCTTGAAAATGGAACACCATAATTTTCCAATTCATAAATTGATTGTGGTGCTTCCTTGGTCATATAATGAATGGCATCTTGATCACCTAACCAATCTGAACCCTTGACAGTATCATAGAAATGCCAATGCCAATCATCAGCATGCATATTACCCAAGGCAGCATTAATACCACCTTGAGCAGCAACAGTATGGGATCTTGTTGGGAATAATTTGGTAATACAAGCGGTTTTATAACCTTCAGAAGCTAAACCAAAGGCAGCACGCAAACCGGCACCACCGGCACCTACAACCACACAGTCATATTCATGATCAATGACGTGATAGTTTTGGGCCATGTATTTGGCAGAATTGAATTCTTGGCCCTTGATCCCTGAACCAATTGTTTGTGATTTAATGATTGATTGGGAAAAGAATCTATTGGATTGAATTCCAATGGGTTTTATTTGTTTTCTAAGTGCTCTAAGCATTGTCTTGTGTGATGTGTGTTATATGGGATTAGTCGAACGATTGTCGATTGATAAATAAAACAAACAACAAAGGAAGAAGAAGCAGAAAGAAGGAAAAAGAAGTATTGGGAAAAGGGTTGTAAAAAAGTTTAGGGTTTTTTTTTCCTTTTGAGTTGTTTGGTTTGCAAGGGGGGTGGGAGAGATTTTTCGATAATCAGATCATCACTTTAATTAACACACAAAAATGAAAGGACAATGTGCAATCTACGTTTGATTACAAAGCAACTTGGGGTGCTTACAATATGTACACCAAGTCTATATAACTCATAGCCAACTATTATTCCAATACTTAAAGACATTCCAATCAAAGGCTTTTCTCTAATTGGTTTTAATAGTTTCCCAGAATATGTATCAACATTTAATTACGTAATCTTGAATTTAGCGAAATCTTAGTGGCTATTGAGAATTTTTCAAAATTTTTGAATTTGTTTCTGGGGAAGAAGAAAAAAAGGTCGGACAAAGTCGGACTTTTTCTTAAGACAAGACTCACGTGACTTACGGAAAAAGATTAGATTAACTGCTTTGTGCAATCACTTACTAGTCCATACACTATCGTTATTCTAATTATAATTTGATAGAATTGTTTCAGGATAGATGTAGATTGTCATCTTCCAAATCGATATAAATGCCAAATAAAAGATGGCTATTGTAAAAAGTGTTCTTGGAATGCCCATTGAACTGCCTGAAGAACCCCCTTCATCCCTTTTGACGCAGGGAACCAAACAAGGCTTTCGAGTACATGCAACACCTCAACCTTATACAGATGGAATTCCGCCCTACAACTTCAGAACATCTATCTTATTGTTGAGGTTGTGTAATCCCCTTCCATGTAACTTGCCGGTGTTGCCATTCCTGTGTATGTTATAATACATACTTTTATAACGAAAAAAAAAAAGTCAGAGATTTTAAAACTTTGGCTGCAAAAAATTACACATAATTGTTCTTGACAACAAAAAATAATTCAATTTATAATTAGACACATTGACAACATCCAAAGAGCTTGACTACTTTATGAGAGAGATAACTCTACAATAGCAAATGTCCGAGATTACAAACAAGGTTGGTTGATTTATTTATTAATAAATTTATAACAATTATTNAGAGATAACTCTACAATAGCAAATGTCCGAGATTACAAACAAGGTTGGTTGATTTATTTATTAATAAATTTATAACAATTATTGACAACATAAACTAGCGATTGAATAAGATATCAAAACTGGAAATAAGAAAATGAAAATACACAGGCACACTCATGTAGAAAACTTCCCAATTAAAGTAAGTGGAATAGCACCAGCAGGAGCCCCACCATTAGGATACGTCTTAAGAGCATACGTATCTTCCGAAAACACCGACCCCACATTCTTCTCGGCAAACAAAGAACTTGATCCATTGAAAAAAACACATCCATTACCTTTCGCAATTGTGATATTCACCGATAAGGGGGATTTAAAATTCGATACTTCTTGCATGGCCAAGGTTCCATTATCAGTAACAAATAATGAAAATGTATAATCGGATGATCCGTCGGGATAATAATATAAGGCTTCGTGGTTTTTATTATATAAGAATTCGAGATTGAAGCCGAGGTATAAATAAGTAGGATATGGTGCTTGAAGATCGGTATGGGCGTAGATTCCTTGACCGTTGATGGTTGGGTTGTCTGAGTGGACGTTTAGGATAACGTATGCAAGTGTTGAAGTAATGAATAATGTGAATGTGGTTAATAAGGAAAACATTTTGTTTGGTAGCGTAGATTTTTCTCTAAACAGAACTAGATTGGGCTGAGATAAATGGGCAAACTTCATCTCTATTTATACGCCTAGGAAGGCTACTTATATCCGTTTGTGTTTCTTATTTATATCATTATGTCCGATGATCTTAAAATAGTTGAACGTTTGATTCTAATTATATCGTTTGATGTTGACGTTTCTTAAGAGGGGAAGAACAATAAAGGGGGGGAGTTGGAAATCATCACTTGAATATAACGGCTTCTAAGCCTTCCCAGGGAATCTTTGCGAACAGCTAGAATTCTTCAGTTCATAGGTGGATAGTCAAGCACAGTGGTATTGACTGCTGGAAGAGAGAGACGGCCCTACATCACCCTACAGGACGTAGCTTGAGAGCCCTCCTTGTCAGCCCTTTGATGATTTTCTAAGCCCCTTCATTCTGTAATTATAATTGAGAAAACAAACGCAAATGTATAACCTAAATATAATTACTTTTTCCATGCATGGATTGGTCCCAAGTTAAAAATAACTCAAATATTAAAAAACTAGTCATCAATTACAGGTTTATAATTCTACGAACAGAAGACTACATTTTGACAGATGTCAAGACGACTTTTAAAAAATAAATGACATTATCCTCTTACATTCTCTATAAATCTACAAAATTGAGCTGACCGTTTACTTTTTCTCAGTTTCCTTTAACCATTCAATGGTATTCCTAATATATGTACAAATTTTATCCATATTTTGATCCTTAAATATACTAAATTTCACTTTTTGTTGACAGGCAATTTCTTCAATAGTTTCCCATCTTGTTCTTTCAAAATCAAGTACTTTTTCTTTTCCATCGGATCCTGGTAATTTTATCTTAAAATTTGAATAAAATCTTACTTTCATTCTATTTGCTTCCAAATCACTTATACTTTCATCTTTGATATAACTAGCGGGATCGATTTTTTTCATATTACAATGTAAAGTAAACACAGGAACCTTATTATCCCCACTAAATTGATCTTTTGCAGCTTTGTCCCAATTCTTACCCTTTTCACGATATTCTTTTTCAATTCTAAGATAAGTTTGATAATCTTCTTCTGGATCTTTTTGCGCCATTGTCATTCCATGATATCCATTATCAAAATATCCATAGGTATGAATATATGATTTAACTTGATAATACTCCTTGTCACAGACATGAGCGGCGGCGGCAAATGTATCTTTATCACCTTCTCCAAGTGCACCTAAACTGAATAATTTGTAATAAAGTGCGGGACCAAAAAGATTGTAATATAATGTCATCAAGACAACTTTCCCATGGGTACCTTTATTAATCATGACTTGTCCTGATTCAGTAGATAAATCAGCCAATGTTCCCTTTAGGTCATTAAACTTGGTATTTTCTTCTTCTTCAGGGGTTAATTCTTGAGGAATAACCAAGGGGAATCTACCATCTCTAACTTTTTCAGTTAAAGAATATGGTTTGCCAATAATATCATGCCATTCTGGACTCATTGTTCTTTGCCAATAATCTGGCCATAATACCATTCCATTTGCTTTATATACTTTTGATTCAAATAATCTATCAGGAGCTTGCACTGGAACATTATCTGAATCTAATAATAACGTATGTTGAAAACTTGACATGGCTAATGCCACGGCTTTGAATTGATAACTGGCAAAATCCCATTCTTTAACCACATCAACACCAAATCTATCTTGAACAACAATACATTTTGCATTATATTTAGGTAATAGATTTTCACAAAAATCTTGTTCACGATTAAAATCTTCAATTTTGGGGATAATTAATTCAACGGGTAATTCACATCCAATTTTTCTTAATTGTAATATTTGAATATATGCCATCCAGGAGAAGAATCCTCCACCAATTGTAACTATCCCCTTTGATTCTGGTTCATATACTGAATCAGGTATTTTATCTGGTAATGAATTAAAAATATTTCTATGATGTTGTTTTAACATTTCAATATCTTTAATTATTGATTTTGATAAGAAAGTTTTTCTTGTCTTTTCTTTTGGATTATATTGGTTTTCTTTAGAAGTCAATTTAATCAAGGGGAAATCATCTTTTTCAAATTTATAAATTGAAAATATATTAAAAATTGATTCCCAAAAATCTTTTGGTGTGGTTTTCTTTGGTGGTGGTGGAGTAGTAGTACCTGGTAATTTGGTATTGGTGGGTGCACTAACAGTGTTAGATGGAACTACTACTGCTGCGACTTGTCCTTCTTCTTTATCGTCCTCATATTCTTCAGCGGAATAATCATCAATTGATCCGGAATGTGTGCTGTGAGTTGATGCGTCATTAGATGATACATATTGATGCACACTATTTATAGGACTAGTAGACGTATAATCTAAAAGATATGATACTTCAAATAAGAATAACATAAATATAGCAATGACTAATGGAACTTTAATGGCTCTGAATGAAAGAATCTTTCTTCCACTTATTTTCCTTGAAGAGTTATTAAATGGAGGAAGCATTGTGTGGGTATGTGATACCTGAGTACTAATAGTAGGATAATAATAATAATAATATAAGTAATAACAACAACAGTTAATTGAAAGGTAGATCCTTGCGGCTAAAGGCTTTAATTAAAGGGAAGCTTGGATTTCTTATCAAAAAAGAGGAAGAAGAAAGATTTTTAAATAAAATTAGAATTTAAGAAATTTATCAAATGTAAATAAAGGGAGCAAGCAAGTAAGGGGAAGAAGAAGAAGAAGAATAAGAAGAAGCCCCCAAGGCTGATCTCAAAATAGTAAGGGGCTTAGCAATGTAAATAAAAATAATTGAATTCACCACACATTCTTTAGCTATTGTTTATAATAATACATTGTATATTTTAATTTCATCTTATTTTTGTGTGTGTATGCACGTTTCTCTATTTTTATTTTTTATTTTTTAATTTTGCAATTTTATTTTTATTTCCCGTAAATAATGATGATGTATGAAATATCTGCAACCAGATTTTAAATGCTTATTCCAGTGGATTGCTGTCTGAGACAAAGTATTCACAACTCTATTTCTAGTTGCTATCTCAAAATCTCATCAATACTACCAGTAGTACTTCTTTTCCTCACACTCATTCATCAGTTAGTGTGCTATGTAGTGGCGAATTGACACACACGTGTGTTTCACATTATCTCAATATAATACCCAGAATTCTATTAATAACAAAAACTTCAATGGAACAAAAAAATTAGAAAACAATGCGATATTTTTTTTTTCACTTCACATAAGACAAACACATCTTAATATTTTTTACGCGATATGACTTAAAATTTTATAGTAAAGGTAAGATTATGCGTGAATAGGATAAACAATATTCATTGCAACAGTAAAAAAGAAACCGTTTTCCTGCATGTATTACAAAATATTTCTTTTTAAGTAACACACACAAAAAATATTCTTGGTTACTAAAAAAAGAATTTTCATTTTTATTTATAGAATAAATATTCAATTTAGAGTTGCAAAAAACATTATTTAGGTTTATTATGTGCTAATTGACTGACGCGTCATGAGTTTTGTATCGTGTTTTGTTGTTTTTACCGGTATAATTGGGTTGACTTTTAGTTAATAATTCTAAGGATCTGGTGCCCTCTTTATTTTGATTGTTAACGTTAAGTACTTGTTGTATTATCGATCTTCTTTGATAGCTTCCTGAGCTATTCTGCAATAATGATCAATAAGAGTATTATAGTTATTTGAGTTGTCACACAAAAACAATAATATAATGTAATATAATAAAAACTCGTTAGTTAAAGAATAGAATCTAAATAATAAAGTAAAATAAGAAATAAAGTAGTTTATATATCGTTTCTTAATATAATTCATAAACTCTGTTCACCTGATATGAAACTTAAAATCGAGAAACAACAGTTTCAATTCGAGAATGATAGACAGGAACAAAAGCCTCTATTATCTAATCGCGAGACATTAATCGCAAATTGACGACACTTGTTGCTGTTATCTTATCTCGGTGCTATCTACTTTTTTTTTGGCTTGGGCAGGGTCGGGTAAGATCTCTAACCCGGCCCTAACAGGATCTGGCAGATACATGATGGATCCACATATATAATGCCAATTATCATTCAACATAAAATACTTTTACATTCATTAAATTATTACATTAAAAATGTTTTTACAAATCAACCTATAAATAGAAATGTACATTTTTCAACCGATTGTCGTAAACCTAGGAGATGGAGCCGCTGAACTCATAGTAGTACTTGGAACACTAGTCAACCAATTCTCAAACGATTCCATCTGAGCTGGAGTTAATCTACTGGTAATCATAGCATATACTTCCCTAGGATCATTAGTTTCCAATTCCATATCAGAAAATGGAAATATATTCTCATTGTGATTCTGACCATTGCTACTACTACTATTACTACTACTACCAGCAGGATGATATCCATCTCCACCACCAAATACTTCATCGGTTAATTTATGGATAAAATCATTATGAGTAAATGTGTCTTTAAATCTCGAATATGGAGAATTTGAATCATCACTATCCAATTCTTCAAAATATCCCAATGGTCTAGGCACCGAGAAATTATTAACCATTGTTTCAATCCTACGATAAAGATCAGTAGGTAATGTTACTTCAGTTTTAAATTTCGCCACGAGTGTAAAAATGGAATTCATGGCATCTTGAACCGGTAATGGATTAAAACTTTCTCCTTTGATTAGGGATAGATCATTAATTGAATCGGCTAATCCATGAGCGATTTCTAATAATTTCACCACAACCCCGGGTCCATTGGATTCAAATGCGAATATTGGAAGATTGCTTACTGAACTTAAGAAATCATAGGCGATGGTTTTGGGATAGGCGAGACTTAAACAATTAGTTTCATCATCCGGGTTATTATGTGGATATTGATCGCTGTTTATATCATTCTGACGGAGCAATCCATTTTTGTATGCGATATGCCAAGTTAAGGATTTCATCCAATGTTTGGATAGGAGGATGTTAACTTTTTGAATATCAGAAATGAAATTCACTACTTTGATAGCATCTAATCTTTTGTCAACATCGACTAACCAACTTTCAGTAGGGACGGTGTTTGGATCATGTAAGAAATTTTGTAAATACTCAAGATTATTGGATAATTTCTTTAATTTTGCCATTTTATCGAAAAATGATCTATCAGGTACTGAAAATAATTTTAATAATTCCGTGAATCCAGTTAATAAATCCGGATATTCTTCATCTTCCAATGTTGGGAATGGAATACAAGCATCCAATATCACCGGTAATCCATCTTCAATACACATATATCGTTCAGTAATCATTAACATATAATACATTTTTCTTAATTGGTGAGATTCCTGTATTGACATGGTCATATAGGTATTTGGATCATGAAGTTCCAATATCTGAGCAATTGAAATCGCTTCTCGTAAATATAACATGGCAAGTTTGGTTCCATCTGGAGTATTTATATAATATTCATAAAGAAACAAAGAAACTATCATAACATTAACATCTGGTTTTAATTTATGATTAAATTCTTCACGGGCGCGAACACATTCTTTAATACACAATTCGGCATTGATCCCATTTTGGATTAATTTAGCATGTTCAGTTAAAAATGTCACCTGTTTAGAGATCGCTCCACATATTGATAATGCTTGTGTATATACTATTGAACCTTCTAGATCCATATGAGAAAAATCACCAGTTGCAATTAATTTGGAAATTAAATTACTTATATTAATCACCGGCCAAATTCCATAAAACATCTTATGATAAATATCAAGATATTTCAAAATAATCTCAAGGGGATAATTAAATATTAGAATCTGAGCTTCAGTGGGTGATACTTTGATTGATTCAGGGGATGAAGGTAATGATGATGATGCTAAAGATGCCAATAGCGGTGAATCGGTAGTGGTTGCAGTAGGTGGTGATGGTTCTTTATTATAAAAGGGGTTCTTTTTGGGTTGATACGAGGGGCCAGCTGATGATGGTTCATATTGACTTGATGCCACTGAGGTTCTCTGTGATGACATGGCAGCATCTTCAAACAAAGTCCTAGATGTCCCATTTGTTGCCATCGATACTGAAGCTTGTACAAAGGACATAGGTGGAGGTTGGAACGATCCCATGGGGGGATGTTCTAGGATATACTGCTGCTGTTGTTGAGGTGGTGAGATCATAGGTTGGTTCATGGGCAGGGTGAAATCATTCTGAGGTTGTGCTGACGCTTCATAATCGTCGTATCTGGGAGATTCTTTCTCCGTATCAGTTGTACCTCGTTTCTTTCTCTTCCCCTTGGGACCACTCTTCTTTTTGATTCTGTTATTGGTACATTCGACTCCCCTCTTGATACAACCTAAACAAGGTCTGACTTCAGAACAACGTATTCTTCTTACTGAACATAAGTCGCAGGGCGTGGTATATTTTGATCTTTTTCCGGTTCTAACAGTATTTGGGCTGCCAGTATTGATACTGCTAGTAACACTTCCTACGTAACCGTTGTCCATTATTTGATTATTTGATGCTTAATTACAAGATAGTAAGTAAAGATAGAAAGTATTAGAAATCAAAAACAGCGCCGTATGTCCTTTTTAAAAAAGCTTTCGAATGTTTTTAAAAAAAGCTGAATAATAAATCTGTCACTAAACAATGAAGATAGTGCAGTTGGCCCCCTCCTTTCTAATTTCCCATTACATTCCCATTATTAATTGAATTGATCAAAAATACGTGATTGTTTGTTCCACAAAATTTATCTCATGGCCCATTGTTCTTATTAAAAAGAAATTTAAATTAATAATTAGTTTAGTTACGCAGAAAAAATTTAATGGTCAAATAATTAAATAAATGCGATGGAATGCCCCAATATCTGAGATTCTGCAATTGATTGTCTAATTTAGACGAAAATCTTAGTAAAGAATCTATATGTGCATCTATATACACCTACAAGCATGATCGGTTATAACAAGTTTTCGCCTTGTTGTACAACTACGATAACCGAGTATATAGCCTTAATAGGCTTACTATTCTAAATGCCTACAAACTTTTTTAGTAAGGGCATATCGTGGGATGAAACTCAACAGGGACAAACTCAAAACGAGGGGTTTCATCTCTTCGGAAGACTCGCAATGCTTCCCGGTCGAATATGACAAATTCAAGTTTAGAAAAACGGAAAAGGTTCCATTCGAGCTGCTTGACCTTTTCTTTTGCTTTTGACGGCTCTTTCGGGACAATGCTTTGAAAGTACGGACTGGCTGAAATAATTCTCAACGAGCCAGCATGACGTAATGCCTCAACTTGGAATGAATCAATCGAACGAGCAGGAACTGACAAGTATGTTAATGAATCTTTTGGCAAAGCTTGAGCAAATCGGCACATTATGGATGCGTCATGGGTTATGTACAACTTTCGGAGACTTTTGAAACGAGGGGCAATTTTAACAATTTCTTCCAGAACTTTCAGAAGATCTAAAGAAGTGATCTTGGCCACGTCGAAACACCCACAAAAATCATAAATATCGAATGACAGTAGTTGACGAATTTTCACCTCCCTTGCAGAAATCTTGGGAAGACCCTCTAAACTTTGGATATGCTCCAAATAAAGACTTCTCAAGTTGGGATACTTCTTCAACTCATAAGAGTAGTCGATATCTGGATGCCTGGTGACTATCAAATCTCTCACATGTTCTCTAGTTGGGTCCTTCTTAGTCGTAGGACCGAGTAAATGGTGCATGGTTATGAAAGGATTATCAGGACAGTTGAACATCCAACGCTGAACATTGTCTTTCCAATATCTTCTAAGCACCACCTGACTTCCGGGAAATGCATTTGAAACCATTTGCAAATAACTTACACCCAAAAATTTATCATTGGGGAAGAATATAGCTTTACATGATGGAAGCTTGACTTTCTCTTCGATCATTCTTTCAAAGTTTTCCATTTGGATATGGGTGAAATCAGTATAGTGCAGCACATAATAATCTTTAGGAATGAGTCTCTTCTGGCCAAAGTAAACATATATTGTAGAATATAATCGAGTACGTGTCACCTCTTTAAACCGCTTACTAGTTAAGCTTAACAGAATAGCATCAATTTGATTCAAGTTCCCCAATATTTTGATCAATACAGAATCTGGAAGATCTTTAAGTGATACCCTCTTCCGAATTCTTGGCTTTTCAACAGTCAATTCTAATGGGAATATGCTTGGAAACTTCGCCAGATCGAATACCACTCGTTCATTTGAGGCAATTTCAACTCCATTGTAAATCGAGGTGGGGTTTATAATTTTAGCATCCTTAAGGGATGGAGCTTCTGATTCATCGTGGTCTTGTATTCGACGTTTTCTTGATGTTGAATTGTTCATTGTTTATACCCGTGGTATCTTAGCTTTATCTTATCAACCACCCTCTTAATCCTCCATCCAGGATGATTCAGATTGAATAAGATTAAATCAATATAAGTAACGAAAAAAAAAATGAAAGAGAGATAGAGTTCAGTTTATTTTTTTTTAAGCTGGTATCCAAATTCCAAGTTTACAACTTCATCTGAGAATGGCAATGACAAGTGATGCCACCAATTCAATTCAACATAAGGGGTTGATGTGGGTTAGTGTGACTGTTATCGTTCAAGTGAAATATTGATTGGAATTTGACTCAGTTAGGTTTTATTTTTTACATGTCGTGGTAAATCAAACTCACCAGAGTTTTTAACTGTCATATGTCCCATTTAGGATTTAAAAAAATGCATCGACGGGGGGGTTGGCATATACCTTCTAAGCTGGTATCTGAGTCAGATATGACAATGCATTGGCAAAATGTACTGAATCCTGGGAAACACGTCCTTATGGGATTTGGATCCGGCCTAGATTAAAGAGCAAGATTATTGGCAATAAGTTTGTAAAGGGGATTTAGAGACTATTACTGGTAACGATCCTATCAAGGTTGCCCCCTTGATGGATTTTAGACGTAGGGTAGAAGAAGCAAGTTACAGTTTGCAATCCAGTTCTGATTCATGTGTAAGTAAAATCTGATTGATAAAATATTCTTAGTGGGGGGAAAAAAACAAATTGGGTGCAAGTTTTGGTCGTAAACATAAATTCTCTAATTGCGAAAAAACCACAGAAATCCAAGTTTATTCTTTCTTTTTCAATTTATACACAAACAAACAACTCAAACCAATATGTTTTCCAAAATCTCCAACCAATTTCACAAATTTCACAAGTCAGACAATTCAAAAGTCAAATTGTTGAAACTCAGAGAGTTCTGTGAACTCAATAAACCAATGAAGAAACAGTATATTCGTGGTTTATTCCACAAGCGTCAAGCCGGCGCTAGACAAATCTCCCAAGAGATTCGTCAAAAAAGAAACGTTGACACCTTTTATGCTATTGAATATTCATCGACATCAATTTATTCAGAAGTTATTCCAGCTGAAGCCACCAACCTGACCCATTCTTCCGCAAGTAATGATAAAGATAAATCTAAAAAGAAACTTAAGGAAACGATCAAATCGTTGAAAACTCAAACCTTGAAGATTGCTAACCTTATTATCAATGCATTCGGAGTCAAAAGCAGGAACCCCATTTACGCTATTGAATATTCATCGTTATCAATTCATTCAGAAGTTATTCCAGCTGAAGCCACCAACCTGACCCATTCTTCCGCAAGTAATGATAAAGATAAATCTAAAAAGAAACTTAAGGAAACGATCAAATCGTTGAAAACTCAAACCTTGAAGATTGCTAACCTTATTATAAATGCATTCGGAGTCAAAAGCAGGAACCCCAAAAGATCTTTCAAACTCTTGAGATTCCGGATGTTAGTTTCTGATCCAATAAAAGACACAAGTTATTTCGTGGACATTTATCCACCGAGTGACACTATTGTCAAGACTAGAATACATTTTGGTATTTTTCAAGAAAAATTTGAAACGTTTTGCAAAGAAACGAATCGGGAACCTTTTGAAGAAACAGCTTCTTTTATTTATATATTCCCTAACAAAGAAGAAGAGAAACCACATTTGTCAATTAGAGAAAAAATTGTTTCGAGTTTTAGAAAATTTGTGGTTCATCTCATCAAACGCATTCACTATTATATTAATATCTACCTACCTGGTGAAACTACTACCAATAGTACTACTATAAAGAAAAAAGCTACAGAATTAGTTGCACCGATTCCCCCACCTCCACCTCCACAACCAACTCCTCCAATAACAGAATTTGTGAA
>NW_026057201.1:8619-23795 GCF_019202705.1 Hemisphaericaspora subhashii | reverse complement strand
AATCTCATTCATCACATATGTGAATGTCCAACATCTTTAGAATTATGGCGCGTCAAGCGAGATCATGCACAGAGTGGAACGACGACGACAGTAACTACTGTCTTTCTAGTTTCCCTCTACCAACCACTGCCCTACCACACCTACTCCTTTAACCACCATCATAATTCATAAAAAGTAGAAAGTAAGTCTCATATTGCCACAAGAAAGAAATACAACTAGCCACTCTATGGCTTATTTTCTAGGGAGTATTCCCCATACTGGGAGACTCTCACACATGGCTGTGAAATATCCAATTACATGCAAAGGGGTTTTTGAACCGCTTAAAGTCATATAGGTTCCTCCTCCAGATCTAACTCAAGGAGGCGCATATATTACCTTTATAATTATTTAATTTTATTTAGAGTAATACATGATTTCAAGAAAAAAAAGGACACACCTGAAGGTTTCACCAAGGTGGCAAATCTCTGAGTTTGGAATGAAAAGATGAAATTCAATCTTACATCCATTTCTCTTTTACCACTATTGGAGTACTCGTTTGATAGTCAATTTTATTTAATAATTTTAAATCAATCTAATAGTTTAATTAAAACTAGGTTTAATTTTGTAGTTTTCAATTTATAAACTTTAGTTGCTTTATCTGGTGAGAATCTGGTGAAAAGTTTTATATCGTATCCTGCATATTGGGGGAGAATCTCACCTAATGGGCTACGACGAGAGTAAAAATTCTTCACTACTCATCTAATACAGCTCTTAAGTAGTATATAGTTTAACTAAGCGAATTAATTTGTATTTATACCAAGCTAGCCTGGGAATTTCTCATCAGAATCCCTAATATCTCGAGTATCCGAATATTCCCCATATTCAGGTATTCTCATAGATTATCTGCCACCTGAACGATCAGGTATAAATATTGAGAATTGATCCTTATTGCATTCCACGTTAGGTTACTCAGAAGTCTAAAACAATATCAGGTGTTACACGCGGCTGCCGCGAGTGTTCTTTAATAAATTTCAATAAGTTTGCAGGTTTTTGTCCCACGGAACAAAATGAACGCCAATTTTGTTACTAAGAGACAAGAAATAATAATAAGTTGGAATTTACAGATTAGTGCGGTACTTTTTACAGGTTACGTAAAAACATTTATGATGATGCAATTAATGGATCTTTCTTTCTATTTGACATTATCCTTTGTGTACTTCTATTCATTAATTATTTAAACTTAAGACATTTACACATACAGATGCTACTATTACTTCCACACACAAACTTCCGCGTTGTTAAAACCACGTGATTTTAAATATTCGTTTAAGTACAACAGAAGCTTTTTCTAAAGAAAGAGGTCCCAAATAAATTCTCGTCTTATAGTACAGTGTTTTCCATACATTATACCTTCTGTTTATTGTTGTATGTTAGTGCGCTATAGTAAATAAAGCAAAGAAGATCGCAACTCTTAAATTTAAATGATTGCAAAATTTATTTTTCAGCAATTTTAATTTTTTTTCTTGTTTATCTTTATTGTTATCTTTTTTTGCAGCAACTTCTGTTGGTATTTTCTGCTGTCTGAGGGTTAGGGCTCGAGTCGTCACATGATTTGCAATAAAATATTTTATACGTCTTAGACCTAATATACTGTTGCCTGTATATTTCTATATTTGGCAACATATACAGGATATCTAGAACTTTCATTGCAAGTGAAAACTTTTTTCCTAGATATCTCATTAGGACCTGACTAGAAAGTGTTGAGATTTGAAAATAATCCAATGACTTATTGAATAATGAATAGTGAATAAGAAGGTTGATATTACTGATGATAACTAATACAAGAACTTGATGTGAATTAATGCAAATAAAAGTTGATATGTGGAATATGAAAATAAGAAAAAAAAAAGATCAAGAATAATACATTGAATGAGTATCCAAGAATACCGAATCGTACGTGTTTATACTACACGAGTATTATCCAAGAATAATACATAAATTAATATAAAAGAATATTGATAAGAAAAAACCTATATTGAAATTAAAGAATTAAAACGTGAAATTAAATTATGAAATTGAGTATAAAAATGGTCGAAAAGTACCAGAATGAAATGTAAATTTTATAGATGTAAATAATCAATAATAACAACAATTATAACTCTTTAATCAAAAATGTCTAATTCAAATCTAGGTCAACAGAATGTTGAACTTACTGCTGCTATCCAAAGTCTCCAACTGTCACAGAAAGAAGATCTGACTTTTCTTACTCTTTCTCTAATTCAATCTTTGAAGTAATTAATTTTTGAGTCATAAGGATCTATAATACTTACATTGTATCTTGGTGAATTTTTATATATTTTTTATAGCTAAGGTAGAACATTATTATTTAACTTTATCATTTATTGTTAACCGCAATTGCGTCACACGGGCACTTACTCAAAGTTCTACCACTTCTATTCACTAGAACAAGTAACAACCAACGTGAAACTATTGAGCAGAAACTAAGTACGTCTATGCCGTCAACTTAACTTCGATCATCTAGGTGCGTGAATTCCTAAGTAAGAATTTCTTAATAGGGTAGCGGAGCCTTCGTTTAATTGGAACTTCGATCATATTATTCGATGGTACCTGCTCGTAGTTACATAAAACGATGAAACATGCCACCGTCGCTTTTGAAAATTTTCCGATTCCCACAACGATATGTTACAGGATACAGACCAACTTTTATGTATAGAATTGTAAGAGAACTATTTTAGACTTCACCAACCGGGTGTAAAAATTCACTCCAGATTTCTACAAAGATTTCAACATATCACATCTGTCAACAACAGCTAATTATTTCTAATGATACTTAATATTATATCTCTTAGTAAAGCCTCCGATTCTTATAAATCTATTTATATTAGAGTAGAATACATCTTTGTAAATATCTTTTAATATAGACAAAGCAACAAGAGAATCTACAAACTATAGTTTTTTAAACCATAATACATTCATATACACTAAAATAAACACATATCAAACATATTTAACATATATAAACATAAACCGAAAATGATATTCTAATAGAATATCATAACCAAAATATCATAACCAAAATATATAGCATGATATAATAACCAAAAAAGAAAGTCAAAATGAAAAAAACATGGGGGGGTCCAAGCTAATTAGTGAATATATTAAATTCACCAATATAAAGCTAATAATAATGAATAATAAAAGGGGGTTTTAAACATAAAACCATAATAAACGAAATCAAAAGTATAATATCCTGTTCAACAAAATATTAACCGAAGGATAATTTTTTTTTGTTTTTTGACAAAATAAGAATCGATCAACGATCAGGCTAGAATAACCAATAGGTGAATGTCAAACAAACAAGCCAGATCCATTTAGATGAAGGCGGTTTGTTGCTATTCGATGCGTTGGCATGAGTCACTTGTGGAGTTGTACTAGTCGTGGTGGATGTTGTTGTTGGAGCACCTCCAGCAGCACCAGTAGCCTGAGCAGTTTGGGTACTACCAGCAGCAGCAGCGTTAGAATTACCACCAGTAGGTTGAGCACCACCAGCAGCTTGAATGTTGGTAGCACTTTGAGGACTTCCACCTACTTGAGTATTGGCAGTAGCTTGAGGACTTCCACCTACTTGAGTATTGGCAGTAGCTTGAGGACTTCCACCTACTTGAGTATTGGCAGTAGCTTGAGGACTTCCACCTACTTGAGTATTGGCAGTAGCTTGAGGACTTCCACCTACTTGAGTATTGGCAGTAGCTTGAGGACTTCCACCTACTTGAGTATTGGCAGCAGCTTGAGGACTTCCACCTGGTTGCGTATTACCGACAGCTTGAATGTTACCACCAGCTTGAGTATTAGCACCAGTAGGTTGAGCGCCAGTAGGTTGAGTACCAGTTGCATTACCACCAGCATTACCACCGCCATTGCCACCACCGGCGTGGTGCGATTCATTACTACCATTAGTACCATTAGAACCTGAGTTAGAACCTGCAATCGAATTACCAGAATTGGATGCTCCAGTATTCCCTTCTGCAGCAACAGCATTAATAGCATCTGGAGTAGAATTGGAATTACCTGGATTATTGATATTACTTGGACTATTAATAAACCCAGTTGGAACACAAGGAACAGTAGTATAAACAGTTTCAACCAGAACAACCGTCTTTGTATTCTCTTGCTGGACACAACGTCTCTTAACACAATGAGTAGTAGTCAAAACTTCAGTTTCAGTAACCGTAACAGTAGAAACTGGTGTTGTGACATATGCGGCTTCAATTGGAACAGTAACAGTAGTCTTCTCGCCTCTAGAATTTGTAGTTATACAAATACCAACAGTTTCGGTAACTCCTTCGGTGACGCAAACAGTAGTATAATTAACAACAGTAGGAATTGGCTTGGTAAACGTATGTGACTGACCCTGAGAATTGGTACTTACAACAACAATACCAGTGGCAGTAGAAACTTGGCTGTTTGGACAAGTAGTGACGTATACGGTAGTACCAATTGTGGTAACCACTGTCTTTGTATGACCTTNGAACTAGAACTGTGATGAGCAGATGAGCTAGAACTATGTTGATGGTGGGTTGGTGTAGTATGAGTTACTCTGGTACTGGAACTGGTACTAGAACTAGAACTGTGATGAGCAGATGAGCTAGAACTATATTGGTGGTATGGAATAGTATTGGTTGTTCTGGTTCTTGAATTGGACCTGGGTTGCGCTGACGAGGAAGAACTTGATCTGATAGACGAAGATAAACTTGTTCTAGTACTTGAGGTATGTAAACCAAAATTAAGAGGTTGGACTTGGAGTTGTGCTGCTTGGTTGTTAGTAGTCAGCGTGGAAGATTCAGTAGGCTGTGCGACAAGTGTATCTGAAGAAGTAGGACCAACTGATGGAGCAACAACTTCTGAAGAAGGTGGGGCCGCGACTGTTAGTTCTTCGGGGGATATTGGTTGAGAAGTTGTGGACGAAGCGGGGGCAACAACCGGTGCAACGACTTCAGAAGAAGAAGCGACAACTGGTGCAACGACTTCAGACGAAGAAGCGACGACTGGGGCAACGACTTCAGAAGTAGAAGCGACAACCGGTGCAACCACTTCAGAAGAAGAAGCGACAACTGGTGCAACGACTTCAGACGAAGAATCGACGACTGGGGCAACGACTTCAGGAGCAGTAGTAGCTTCTGGAACAACGACTTGCGACGATGATGTAGTAATTTCAACAGTAGAAGCTGATTCTAAAACAATTTCAGATGAGGCCACAACTGGTTGTTGGACTACTGAGGAACTAACCACGGGTGGGACAACAACTTCCAGAGAAGAAGGGGCAACTGGTGGAATAAAGACTTCCGGAGAGGAAGGGGCACCAGTTGGAGGAACGACTTCGGAAGAAGATGCTGCGAGGACAACAACCTGTGACGATGAAGGTTGTGGGGGAGGTAGGTCGGTATCAGATTCAGCGACTACTGAAGAACGGCCAGCACGCAGGGAGGCAACGTCCTCTGGGGATGGAATCACGTGTGAAGAAGCAACAGGACTAGGAATGACGACTTCAGAAGAAGTGGCACCTGGAGGTGAAAAGACAACTTCAGAAGAAGTGGCACCTGGAGGTGAAAAGACAACTTCAGAAGAAGTGGCACCTGGAGGTGAAAAGACAACTTCAGAAGAAGTGGCACCTGGAGGTGAAAAGACAACTTCAGAAGAAGTGGCACCTGGAGGTGAAAAGACAACTTCAGAAGAAGTGGCACCTGGAGGTGAAAAGACGACTTCGGAAGAAGGGGCACCTGCAGATGAAATAACAACTTCTGAGGAAGTGGAGGCTGGAGCTTTTTGAACGGTGGTTGGAATAATAACGCTTGAACTTGGGGGATTTACGTGGGAATTTTCAATACTAATAGCAGGGGTTTCTCCTTTGGTATCAGTATCCTCACCTAAAGTGCCACCCAACTTGGGTGATACAGGTACGGTGAGAACTGTTGTCAATAGATAACACCACAATAGAATGATGTTTGTCTTCAACATCCTTTTCTTCATTTTTGTTAAATTGCTTTCAGTTCACACAAAAAGAGAGTTGAAATGACGGATGAGGGTTCTTTCTAAAAAAAATTGGATTTTATGAAAAAATTGGTAGATTGAGTGATTGATATAAATGCTTCTTTTTCACCCTTGAAACCACCAGCCCCCTAAGTCAAATCGGCTTCCTTTTCTTTTCATTCCAAATATTTTTGATTGATCATCATTGAAGGAACAATCTAGCTGATACCATTATGATAATGTCGTGGAACCAGTATTTTCTGATAATTATTTTTCAAGTGATTTTATTTTTTTGCATCCGTAAATAAAATTTGTGGAAAATTAAAAAATATCTTTATGCATATACAAATAAATAATAAAATATTATTTTAAACTTTCTTTAAATTTAATATCTTATTATTCATTCTAGTCAGGCAAATGCTTTCCAATCATTTGGCGGTGGAAGGATGACGACGCTCCAGCATAAGCAGTTTTACAGGATGACTAAAAATAAAGCAATTTAATCTCTTTCATGGTCATTAATTCATTCATTTACACACGAAAAGAAACAAAGCAATACCCCTCTCTTATCAAAATTCTCTAAGCAACACATTTGAGACTACCGGTTTGATTCTGGATTTTGTACACCCACTGAGTATATGGGACATTTAAGTCATTGTGTGTGTTTCTGTGGCGATTCGAATAAAGCTATTCAATACTGTAAAGTACTGCTTGTCAAAGAAGAACTAAAGATACTAAAGATTCTCGTTCAAAAAAAATTTCCATTTGATTTTTTTTTTTCAGCTGGACGCGTTTTTCTATGGAGCTTATATGCACACTGGCAAAAAGTTTTCTAATTGGTTACTAACTAGAATATTAGCCAGTAGTATGGGTTGGCCAGCTATCACCTTAGGTTGTTGACATAATTTGCTTGAGAGATAATAGAATAACGTAAAAGGGTGTCGAAGAGAGTATTATTTCAGTATTTTTTAAAATGAGCTTAGCATCTGAAATCCGGATATATACAGGGGCGCCAAAAATGATCCTTTTCGGTGTTAGGTTAGGTGATTATAGCTGCTTACTAATACTCTATGCGCATGTATTTACGTTTACAGGTTACTTTTACCGTTTCAAAGTAATAGGAAACACGGAGAGAGTAGTTGTTCTAGAGTTACAGTTGTATCTACACTGGCTGTGGATGAATGGGCCAGACCACACAGTGCTTGATCTATATTTTATCTCCAGTATAAGGATTATTTTTATCTGAAGAAAATTATTATTCTAACGCCTGCTTGCGAGGAAAAGGCTTTATTGATTTAATAAACGATTTCTTTCTAGAATGAAGATAAAAGCTCTATTGTAAGAAACTTTCTCTACAGCTGTACTTCTTAGGACCAGTGGGTTATGAGATATGAAGTATGTTCATCTGCTAATTTGCAACAAATGCTTTCAAATTCTCATAGATTTAGTGGTTCGCCATCATCTTCGTACAATTTTCAAATGATTATGCAAGGTCTAAAAGTAGTTTTATCTTCTTCAGTATTGCTCTTCATCTTTCTCTGGCACAATCACTGCATTGTTTAATTTCTATTCAATGTAAATTCTGTTCCAAATTAAGCCTTTTGATTAAAAAAAATGCATATTTCCACAAAAAAAATAAATGACTTCTTTTAATTACAATTCGAATTTTTTGACTACTAAATGATCCACTCTCTAAATAATAAAATGTCTCTCTTGAGAAGATGTCAGTCGTAATTATATCCCTATTTGTCCTCCTCTTCTCTGTCTTTATGGGAGATTATTGTGATTTTCTTATCTCTTTGCGAGATTCTCTGGCAAATTTAAATGTTTAAGTGCTTACCTAGCCTCCAGAAGCAAACCTTCATCTTACCTTTCAAAGAATTTCTGTAGAAGAGATCGAAAAGAAAAAAGATAGGGAACGTCGATAAAATGAGCTTATTGTCTGATGTGAATAAGTGAAAAGTTTTGTCCATCCAAAATATAATTTATTATAAAATTATTATTTCATTATTTTATTTTTTGGTTGAGTCAGTTAAAAAATAAACTTGGTCCGACAATAAACATAACTTAAGAAACTATTAGCGATTAAACTTGTTATTATAGAAATTATAGGGTTTGCCATTCTATAGTCACTGTTTCCATCAACACAAATATGCTTTTTATATACCAGATATATCTCGTTAGGAGAAGAGGGAAACATGGGCTTCAAGATCACTTTTACAAGTCTGATTTTAATTAGTTTTGAAAAGGGAAAAGTGAAAAAGAAGTGAGGCATAATTAAGCGCATAAAATATATTTCAATATTTTTAGGAACCCCCCCCTCACAGATAGTAATTTTTTAAACTTAATACTTTTTCCAAATCCATCCGATCTTGGCAATTAATATTTTTCATGTTTCTTTTCTAAACAAATCGTTTTCTTTAATTCGTTTTTTTTATCGTTTCATGAATGAAACTATACTTATAAATGGCATTCTCAGAAAAAAAAAAAAATATAGCGGCTAATTAATAGATGTGCAATTTAGATAGGTAGCTTTTCGAAAGGGAATCCAGAACATTGGATCAAGCGACAGGGGAGTTCATTGCTGTTTGTCGTAGAATCTATTCTCGGTAGAATAGTATGGCGCAAAGTGAAAATTTTTACTCAATAAAATGTTTGTCTCTTCCTTTAATTTCTATTATTGTTTATTTAACAAAATTCGTGTTCATTTTTCCTATTATCAACAATTCAATTTTACAATGGATGGGACAACTATAACGATACGATTGTACTTGATGACGTCAACCATAATGAAAGGAAATTTGAGGGGATTGTTCTCCATGTTGCCGAAGTTTAGTTCAACGAGGAAATATTTTCATCCCTTGATTTTGGGGTGCTAGTATTTTGGTGATACGTGGCATCTTTATTCCTGCTTATGTTTTAAAAATTCTGGATGTCCCCAAGTTGTTGAATCGATTTAGGAGGAGATTCCTCTATTAAATGAGGCTGGGTCGATTTTGCAGCCCTATTCCGAAACTAACAATTTGAAAATTGTACAATCGCAAGCTGCCCCTTAAAAGAGATGCTTGAAAAGCTTGTTTGCAACTTCCTTCAGGGAATATTGTTCACGATGAAATTATGAATGGCTAATAGGGGGGGGGGGGTTCTTAAATCAGAATGATTATTTATTTAAGCATTAAAAAAAAATATTTTTTAATGACTGCAAAATTTATTGATTATTTTTTTTCGGTTTCTTGTTTTGATCCTGCATTATTTTGTTGCAAAAAATTTGTAATTATTTTTTTTCTTTCAAACTACGATTTCGTAATGTCGTAATTCTACATCTGCTGAGGTAACGCGTAACTGCCACAAATCCAGAAATAATTATTTTTTTTACGAATGGGAAATATTTATCCCTAAAAAATACAAACAATAGACCTTGTTATTCTGATTTATTTTTAGATTCTATCCCTTTTTTGGGTCCTTAAAATAATAGAATGACAGGGTGTCTACAATTGTTGTTGGATACTTTTAGAAAATAAATCTAATTTGTACATGAATGATGAACTAGTTAGGGGGAGGAGATTAGAGCACAATTTAATTGTTTTGTTTAATTGTCAGTAATAATTAAAATTTTAGTCACAAGCGATTCTCCAATTCAAAATGTTTGTAAGAGTAACAATACCAAAATGGGAAATGTTTACCCCATGATTGCTATCGTGTATTTTGCGCGTTCAACTCAACCCAAAGCTTTCTTCCTGTTGACAAATACTTGACCGATTGGATAATTTCTCTAAGGGAAAAAATATTATTATTGTTGGAAAGCAGCATATATACAGGTGCATAAATGAAATATTTTCTGGGACAAACTACTGTGGAGAGTTTATTCTCTTGCAGGCATGTCCTTTTAAAAGCAAACATAAAAAGTCTTCCAGATTTGGAATCATGATGTTAGATTTTATCGTTTGGGGGGCGGGGATGGCTTAGCTGTATTTTGTATTGCTGGCAACATCGAGGATTCTTTTCGGATAAGTATCGCCATAGTAGCTTCCGAATACTATTTTATTCAGCAAAAGCAGTTGCATGGCTAGTCGGTTTCGGTCACTAGATCCGCTATGTGTATGAATATAAAGGAATCTCGTTATGCAATGTTATAATTGACCTGGTTTGATTGTACCTTGTGTATGCCTCGATTGTTCTTGCTCACGTCTAAGAAAATGAACCAATTGAGTTTCATTTCGTATATGTCCAATTCAGGACACAAAACCAAGGGTGCAGTATACAAAATAATTTATTTTTTATAGGTTTATTTTTTTCGTAAATGTAAGACTCTTCGGGAATTTTTGTATGCTTCTATTATTTTCGTTTTATCCCCGCAAAGTCATCTAAGTAGTGTGAGAACCCCCAAATGATGAGGTGAAAATGATTTCGGGGTTTTTCATTAATTTTCTTCGATTTCCAAAGAAAACTAAATTCATCAACTTTTTAGAGTTCATCTCCCACAAGCACTCCTAGCTCGTTGGGGAATTAGCTTACAGTTGATGAAAACATCCTCAAAATTTGTGGTAATTTGTGGGGTGGGGTTAGCTTCTAGAACCTTCATATATATGGCACTCAGAGAGAAATATTTCCTATTTCGCCACTTAAAATTTTAATCAAACCCAATGTTTTAGGAATTTACTAGAAACATCCTAGTAAAACAGATCAAAATACCATGACAGCATTCAAGATTGTTTCTATGGCCGATATGTGACATAGAACCAGGGATTTATCAGATTATCGTCTACCTAATCGCCCCTAAGAACAACTCTCCGGATATATTGGTCAAGCTTATAAGTCACCTTGGAAACAAAATGAAATCATTGCAGTAACGGCCAACCCATCAATAAACCTTCTTGTTCTTATGCCTAATGTGATATGCACAATATTTGTTTTTTCTAACCTGTTCTTAAGTTACCGTTTTGCCAAAGTTGGTTTGAATGACCTTAATTCTCTTCAGTACTGCCCTAGTTTACTTAAACAAGAGTCCTATGTTTTGTTGCCCCTCTCTAAGTAATACCTTTTAATAAGAGAATATGTGTGCACCAAATCGTACGCAATGGCGGAACTGACCGTATCATAGTGCTATAGTTTGATAGTAGATATGCAGTTGTTAAGTAAGACGATATAAAGCCATCTTTCACCTTTCAACGTCCTGATTGCATGAAAGGCTTATACTTTAAATATGGTTTATAGGGATTTGCTAAAAGTGCACAAAAATAAAAATGAATTATTTATGTTAGATTATTTACAAAAAATTTATCAATTGCTTTAACACTAAATTTAAAAACAAACAAGTTATTTAAAATCAGAATTTTGTTTAGTTGACTTAGACCAAACCATCTAGATTGTATTAGCTATGATTTTACTATATAATACTTAATTCGTGGCCTACTACAAGAATTTATCGTTCTAAAATAATCTGTGACAAAAATGGTTTATGGTACACTAACAGTCACATGAGTGTCACTTGAATATATGTTGCAAATCCCATAAAACCACCATGAGCTGCCTTGAAAGTCATTTCACCTGAAGATATTACAGTACACTGTACACTGCTTAACCCAGCTGATCTTGAGCAACTACAGGACTTGAAAAATTATCCTCGTTCGGAAGTATCAATATGTCAAATTTCAAAGAAGCTCCTGCTGCAAATACCCTTTATAATACGACGAAATTCCACTTTCACACTCCCAACAATTGGATAAAATTCGGGGCGCGACTTCCACAAGAGAACAAGCAACCATTAGGTTACCCACAAATCTCAGTAGGCAAATATCAATGGCCACTCTACACAGGACTAACAAACAGCCGAAATCCTTGTTCCTTCTGCAGTATACTTCAATGAGACAATCTCATTCATGACACATGGGAATGTTCAAAGCTGTTAGAATTATCGCTCAGCTAGTAAATGAAAGCCCTAAGTTTATCTTATCTTTTCGGTTGTACACAGTCACATCATTGGGGATAAAAGATATTAATGGCTATTTAAAGGAGGTAATTCACAGAATAGAACGACGACGGCAGTAGACATAGTTTGTCTAGTTTCACTTTACCAACCGCAGCTTATCACTCCTTCTCCTTTCGCTATCATTACGTGTCATAAAAAATAGAAAACAAGTCTCATTTGCCAAAAAGAGATTAAAGTCACACGATGTCTGTTCTTCTAGTGAGTATCCCCCATCCCGGGAGACTCTTACGCATGGCTGTGTGATATCCAATCACATTGTACTTTCACAAAGGGTTTTCTGGACTGTTCAAAGTCATATAGGTCCCCCATTGAGACCTAATTCAAAGAGGCATATATGATACTTTTATAATTATTTATTTTTTATATACAGTACTACATTTACATATGATTTCAAGAAGATAAAATACCAAATAAATCTTTGGCCTCTTCTTGGAGTAAAAGATACACATTTGTCTTACTCGAAGTCTATTGTTCCAAATAGTTTAATAAATAAACAGAAGTTCGCAACTCTTATTGAAAATAATTTAAATGATTGCTAAATTTATTATTATTTTTCTTGTCTGTGTCTTTTTATCTTTTTTTTGCAGCAATTTCTGCTCGATAAGATAACTAGTTAAGAGGGTACAACAACCCACTTCCCTCTCTCCATATTAACATCTATGGCGTTAGAAGGGACGGTTAACTGTTAAGAATCGATACTTTAGTATGACATCATGGAAAAGTTGATTCCTCCGGACTTATGGAATCGGTGGTGGCTACATAGAATGATGAAACATACCACAATGGCTGTTTCAAGAATTTCCGAATCCCGTAGATGGGATATAATAGAATGTATATGTACTGTTTCTTAGGTATAGAATAGGTATCAGAATGTGAGAGGGCTTTTTAGATATCATCAATGTGGTGTAAAATTCCCTCCAAATTTCTAAGAATTCAACTAAATAGTTCAACATCTAATTATGATGGATAAAATCAACTATATCTCTTCTTAAATGTGAGTACTCTTATATTCTACCACCTCTATTGGATAAGAACCCCCACTGTAAAATCTTTAAACTATGAAAGAGTAAGTAACAAGAAAATCTACGAAAGAATCCTTTTTTTTAAAAACATAATACATTCATATACACTATAATAAACACATATCAAACATATTTAACATATATAAACATAAACCGAAAATAATATTAATAAAATATTAATATTCTAAAATATCATAACCAAAATATTTAGCATGATAATATAACCAAAAAGAAAGTCAAAATGAAAAAACATGGGGGGATCCGAGCCAACTAGTGAATATACATTCACCAATATAAAGCTAATAATAAAAGGGGTTTAACATAAACCCATAACAAACGAAATCAAAAGTATAATATCCTGTTCAACAACATATTAACCAAAAAGTAAAAAAAAATTGAAAAATAATAATCGATCAACAATGATACTAGAATAACCAATACGTGAATGTTAAGCAAACGAGCCAGATCCAAGTAGATGAAGGTGGTTTATTGCTATTCGATGCATTGGCATGAGTCACTTGTGGAATTGTACTAGTACTAGATGTTGCTGTAGAACCTCCAGCACTGACTGTAGGTATGTTTGTGGCACCAGTAGGCTGAGCCTGTTCATTATTGGCACCAGTAGCTTGAGCAACTTGAGTATTACCATTACCACCTGCAGCTTGAGTATTGCCACCTGTAGGTTGAGCAGCATTACTATTACCACCAGTAGGTTGAGCACCACCACCAGCTTGAGTGTTGGTAGCAGCTTGAGTATTGCCACCTGTAGGTTGAGCAGCATTACTATTACCACCAGTAGGCTGAGCACCACCACCAGCTTGAGTGCTAGTAGCAGCTTGAGGGTTTGCGCCTGCCTGAGTATTACCGGCAGCTTCAGTGTTACCACCAGCTTGGCCATTAGCCCCGGCTTGAGTGTTACCACCAGCTTGAGTGTTACCACCAGTTTGAGTGTTACCACCAGCAGGGTTACCTTGAGTAGCTTGAGCACCAGCTTGACCGCCAACATTATTACCAGAAGCTTGGTTAGATTCATTATTGCCATTAACACCATTAGAACCGGGGTTGGAACCGTTAGGGTTGGAGTTAGCACCATTGGTGTTTGAGCTTGATCCTCCTTCTGGTTGAGCTGCTTCATTTAATCCCGATCCTGAATTAGAACCCAAACTAGAACCTGAGTTAGAACCTGAATTAGAACCTGAATTAGAACCTGAATTGGAACCTGAATTGGAACCTGAATTCGAACCTGAATTGGAACCTGAATTGGAACTACCAGAATTGGATGATCCACTAGTACCTTCTTCACCAGAAGCATTAGCAACACCTGGAGTAGAATTGGAACTTCCAGATTGTTCGTTCTCATTTCCACTTGCTGAACCTCCGTTATGACTGAACTCTCCTCCTGGGTTGTGGTTGTTGTTGTTATTCGAGGTTCCTGGACCATTATTATTCGAATATCCTTCACTATTGCCTGGACCGTTATTGGAGTTGCCTGGACTGTTATTGGAATTACCTGGATTACCGGTATTGCTGTTTGAATTACCTGAATTGCTGTAATAACCTGGGCTATTACTAGAACCAGTTGGAACACAAGGAACAGTGGTATAAACAGTTTCAACCAGAACAACCGTCTTTGTATTCTCTTGCTGGACACAACGTCTCTTAACACAATGAGTAGTAGTCAAAACTTCAGTTTCAGTAACCGTAACAGTAGAAACTGGTGTTGTGAAATATGCCGCTTCAATTGGAACAGTAACAGTAGTCTTCTCACCTCTAGAATTTGTAGTTATACAAATACCAACAGTTTCGGTAACTCCTTCGGTGACGAAAACAGTAGTGTAATTAACAACAGTAGGAATTGGCTTGGTAAACGTATGTGCATGACCCTGAGAATTGGTACTTACAACAACAATACCAGTGGCAGTAGAAACTTGGCTGTTTGGACAAGTAGTGACGTATACAGTAGTACCAATTGTTGTAACCACTATCTTTGTATGACCTTGATGAGTATGATGAGTTGAAGATGTTGTACTACTACTATGAGTTACTTTGGTACTGGATCTAGAACTGTGCTGAGCAGATGTACTGAAACTGTGGTGATGGTGGGTTGGAGTAGTATGAGTTACTCTGGTACTTGAACT
>NW_026057201.1:0-8480 GCF_019202705.1 Hemisphaericaspora subhashii | reverse complement strand
GATGAACTAGAACTGTGACGAGCAGATGAACTAGAACTGTGATGGTGGGATGGGAAAGTAGAACTATGATGAGTTGATGACGAAGAACTGTGAACTGCGGATGAACTAGAACTGTGACGAGCAGATGAACTAGAACTGTGATGGTGGGATGGGAAAGTAGAACTATGATGAGTTGATGACGAAGAACTGTGAACTGCGGATGAACTAGAACTATGAGCTGCGGATGAACTAGAACTGTGACGAGCAGATGAACTAGAACTGTGATGGTGGGATGGGAAAGTAGAACTATGATGAGTTGATGAGGAAGAACTATATTGGTGGGATGGGAAAGTAGAACTATGATGAGTTGATGAGGAAGAACTATATTGGTGGGATGGGAAAGTATTTGTTCCTCTGGTTCTGGATGATGAGGATGTTATGGTGGACCTAGACCAGGGCTTGGTGGAAGAACTTGTTCTACTACTTGAGGAATGTATACCAATATTAAGAGGTTGCGCTTGGAGTTGTGCTGCTTGGTTGTTAGTAGTCAGTGTGGTCGATTCAGTAGGTTGTGCGACAAGTGTATCTGAAGAAGTAGGACCAACTGATGAAGCAACAACGTGTGAAGAAGGTGGGGCTGCGACCGGTACTACTTCTGGTGATATTGGTTGAGAAGTTGTGGACGAAGCTGGGGCAACAACCGGCGCAACGACTTCAGAAGAAGTGACAACTGGTGCAACGACTTCAGAAGAAGAAGCGACAACTGGTGCAACGACTTCAGAAGAAGTGACAACTGGAGCAACAACCTGTGAAGAAGGCGGGGCTGCGACCGGTACTACTTCGGGTGATTTTGGTCGAGAAGTTGTGGACGAAGCTGGGGCAGCAACCGGTGCAACGACTTCAGAAGAAGTGATAACTGATGCAACGACTTCAGAAGAAGTAGGAACTTCTGGAAAAACAACTTGTGACGATAATGGAGTAATTTGAACAGTAGATGCTGATTCTAAAACAATTTCAGGTGATACCACAACTGATTGTTGAACGACTGAGGAAGAAACCACGGGTGGGACAACAGCTTCCAGAGAAGAAGGGGCAACTGGTGGAGTAATGACTTCCAGAGTGGAAGGGGCACCAGTTGGAGGAACGACTTCGGAGGAAGGTGCTGCGACGACAACAACCTGTGATGATGAAGGCTGTGGGGGTGGTGCTTCGGTATCAGATTCAGCGACTACTGAAGAATGGACAGGAGGCAGGGAGGCAACGTCCTCTGGGGATGGAATCACGTGTGAAGAAGCAACAGCAGTAGGAATGACAACTTTAGAAGAAGTGGCATCTGGAGGCGAAAAGTCGATTTCAAATGGAGGTGATAAGCCAACTTCTGCGGTAGTGGACTCTGGAGCGTTTTGCACGGTAGTTGGAAAAATAACGGTTGGACTTGGCGGATTTGCTTGGGAGTGTTCGATACTAGTAGGTGGTGTTTCTCCTTTGGTATCAGTATCCTCACCTAAAGTACCTCCCAACTCGGGTGACACAGGGACGGTGAGAACCGTTGCCATTAGATAACAACATAATAGAATGATGTTTGTCTTCAACATTCTTTTCTTCATTTTTGTTAAATTATTTTCAGTTCACACAAAACGAGAGTTGAAATGACGGATGGGGGTTCTTTCTAAAAAAGATTGGATTTTATGAAAAAAAATTTGTAGGATTGTGTGATTCATATAAATACTTCTTTTTCTCCCTTGAAACTGCCAGCCCCCTAAATCAAATCAACCCCCTTTTGCTTTCACTCTTAGTATTTCTCGTAAACCTTTTTTGGTTGGCAGTGATTTGAAAGAACATTCTAGCTGAGTAAATTATGATAATATAGTGGAACCAGTATTTTCTGACAAATATTTTTCAAGTGATTTTATTTTTTTGCATCCGTAAATAAACTTTGTGGAAAATTAAAAAATATCTTTATTGTATGCATACACAAATAAATAATAAAATATTATTTTAATCTTTCCGTAAATTTAATATCTTATTATTCATTCTAGCCTTTTCAATCCTTTGGTGGTAAAAGAATAATAAGGCTCCCGCATAAGCAGTTTCATTGGATGACTAAAAATAAAGCAATTTAGTCTCCTTCATCCTCATGATTCATTCAGTCATGCATTCACACACGAAAACAAATCAATGAGTACCCCTCTCTTATCAAAATTCTCTAGTCAACGCACTTGACACTACCGGCTTGATTCTGGATTTTGTACACCATTTGAATATATTGAACGTTTGGGTCATTCTGTGTGTTTCTGCGGCGATTCTAATAAAGTTCTTTACTACTGTAAAGTACTACTTCTCATAGAAGAAGCAAAGATTGTCGTGGAGAGAGAAGAATTTTCCATTTGATCTTTTTTTTTGTCAGTTGAGGGCTTTTTTCTACGGAGCTTATGTGCCCACTGACAACAAATTTTCTAACAGGCTAGAACATTAGCCAGTAGTACCAATTGATCAACTACTGTTGAACTATCTTAGATTGTTGAAACCTTTTCTTTTTCTGATTTATTCTAGTTCTTATACATAATAACATACAGAAATCCAATAAACAGATATACAAGTAGAGGAACAAAAAATGGATCAACGAATGATGCAAAAAAAAACCTCATATAAGCAGCAAAGCTAGTAATCGTAGTTAGATAAAATATTAGTATCCAATTATTTTACTTGTTGATCTTGTCAGTCAAAAAAATAAACTTACTTTGTCAATAAACAATTTGCTAATTTTAGATTAAGGAACTATTCAAACTTGTATTCGGCAAAATAAAAACAACCCCGTATTATAGAATTTATAGGGGTCTGCCATTCTATAGTCACTGTTATATTCTTTTGTTTACTACTTATATCTCTTTAGTAGAAGAGGGCCCTATTGTGTTCAAGCGTTCTTGTATAAGTCTGATTTTAATTAACTAAACGGAAAAGTGAAAAAGAAGAGAGGTATACAATTAATCGCATAAAACATTTTTTTAGGGTACGAACAATAATTTTTTAGTCTAATATTTTTTCCAAATCCGGATCCCCAATCTTGGCAAATAATATTTTTTTATCTTTTTTTACATTTTTCTCTTCGAAGTAAATAAGAATTCCTTGGCTTTCATTAATTCCCTTTCTTTTGTCATTTTAGAAATCATGAAGAACGAAATGCATCGGCCCTTATAAGTGAATCAATAGCTGTACCATAAAGATAGTGAATAGCTGTGCCATAAAGATAGGTAGCTTTGGAAAAGGAATCCCAAACATGGGAACGATCAACAGGGGAGTTCATTGCTGTTTGATATCGAAGCTATTTTTGGCTGACTAGTAAACTACTACTCTGCAAAATTCTTGTCTCCGCCTTTAGTTTCTAGCATCGCTTATTTAACAAAATGCTGTCTCATTATTATTATTATCATTGAAAATTCAATTTTACAATCAATGGGGTAACTGTAACGATACCATCGTACTTTAAGAAAAAGCCAATCTTGAAAGGAAACTTGAGGGGATTGTTCTTCCTGTTGCCAATATTTTGTTCAACGAGGAAATATTTTTATCCCTTGTTATCCTTGCTGGTGTCCTCATGATCCGTTGTTGTATGTGTGACTATATTTTTAATTCTGGTTATTTTTTTGAACTCTGAATTTTAATGACTGCAAAATTTATTGATTATTTTTTTGGTTTCTTTGTTGGGCTGCATTATTTTTTTTTCTTCTTGTAATGTTACGGAAGGTTCGTTTTTTTTTTCCTTTTTATTCTTGTTTTCTTTCTACACACGCACTATCTATTATATATTGACTTAAAGTTTATTTCTGCAAAAGAGATATTATTATTCTATTAGTAACGGTTGGTCACCTGTTACGTTTATTTATTAAGACATTATAGAACAAATCCAGAAATAATTTTTCTTTTACGAGTGGGAATCATTTATCCCTAAAAAATAAAACAATAGCCCGTGTTATTTTGATTTATTTTTAGATTCTATCCCTTTTTTGGATCCTTTCGTGAAAGCAAACAGAAGAAGGACAGGGTCTACTACAATTGTTGCGGGATTATATTAGAAAATAAATCTTATTTGTAAGATAATGGGGGATGAATGAAGAATTTTTAGCGGGAGGACGTTAGAACGCGTTAGTTGTTTTGTTTGATTGTTGTATAATTAATTAAATTTTTAGTCATAAGCGATGTTCCAATTCAAAATGCTTGCAAAAGTGACAATAGCAAAATGGAAAATGTTTACCGCACAATTGCTATCAAGTGTTATATACTTTCAACTCTACACAACGTTTTCTTCATGTTGACTACTTGACCGATTGTTATTTGCTTGTTGACAGGGAGAAAAGGATAATTTCTCTAAAGAAAAAAATAACAATAATATTACAAAGCAGTAAAATTATATTGACAGGCGCGTAAATGAAATATTTTCTGCAACAAACTTGCTGAGGAGAATTGAATTTGTTCTCTTGGCTTCTCTTTTGGAAATTATCAAATACAAAAACAAAAATCCTCAAGCTTTGGAATCATGGGATGATGGTCTAGCTGTATTTTGTAGTGCTGGCAACATCGATGATTCTTTTCGGATAAATATTACCATAGAGACCTTGATGCCAAATAGTAGTTTATTCAACAAAGACATTTCCTTGCCTTATGGTTTTCGGTTTCCACATCGCCTATCTGGAACATATAATAATATAAGAAATGAATTATTTTTTATAGGTTGATTTTTTGCATAAATGTGAGACATTTCAGCCTTGCGAAGTGTTTGTACGATGCTATTTTTGGCATTTACGATATATCCCTTAAAAGTCATCCGCATACTGTGAAAATACGAAAACCCAAATGAGGAGGGGGCTTTGATTTCGGGATTTTCATTAGTTTTCCTCCCTTTCCAAAGAAAACTGAAAATTTCAACTTTCTTGAGTACAGCTCTCGCAAGCACTACTACTCTTTGGCGAGTTGACCTGCCGTGGTTATTTATTTGAATTATTAAAGTATATAATAATAAATCCCAAAATATGACTCGCCTTCAACGTGCCCCTTACAAACTTACCCTCTGCAAATCTAAGGCTCAAATATACTGCGGTTTTAATAGATTGTTAGAATAAGCAAGATCAAGAACTAGTCAAAGAATTGCTTGAGACTTTTTCAAAAGATTCAGGATTACATGTAAAAACTAACACTATGTATTTGAATACAATTCCAGCTCAACTGATTCTTCCTTACATTAAACATGGCAGCATCTGTACTCCTCGGGATCTCGTTTAAGTTACCATCTCCGACATACGACCTATGGGAAAAGCATCTTGACCACCACTATTCTCCATATGAGCCTTGCTACGCGTCATCTCAACGGCCCTCAGATTACCCAATTAATAAATTCACATGTATTTTCAAAAGTGTACCATAAAGTTCTTCACTCACCAACACTTCCCGAAGACTTCAACGCCATATATGAAGCGATACGTAACAAATTCACTCCAGGAATTGACGTAGCAAAACTTCAGACTCCACCGCTTACGAGGATTTCGTTTATTGAACATCTCCAATCAAGTCTTGGGACACCGGGCTAAAGAAATCTATGAGCTATTTACTGTTGACTCTAAAGCTATATCGAACCATGCAATAGCTTATGTCTTTGAGAAAGTTCTGCTTCATAGATTATAGTAAGGTTCTATTCCGGGATTATTCAGAACCCTATTTCACCCATGCTATAATTTTCTTTGCCATCAACTGCCTACTACATTTCACAGTGACCCTGCGGCATTTCAAGCTTGTACAGAGAAAGCTATAGCTGAGCTTTCTCAACCTGTACAATCTTGGGTTCATGCGTGGTTTCAGGTCACTCGACCCAAAAAACCACCATCAGCCGGCTTGCAAGTCATGACAGCAGAAAAAATTACAGCCTGTGTCGTGGTAACTTATTTCTCTTCTGGCACTGACAGTTTACCAACTTAAGTGTTCCTTAATACTTCTGGAAGTTGGACAAACGTATGATTTACTGTATGTCTGATATTAACGCGTTTCCTTCTGTAGTACTCTGTGGGCAATAAATGGGATTCGTGATATGATATTCTGGTGATCAAGAGATCTCTACTGGTTGATCGGAATTCTTCTCTAATATTAGATCGTTTTTCTATTTAAAAGATAAAGTATATAAAAGAATGTCAACAAGTTTTCCTATCCTCGCTGGACTAAGCAATAAAAAGTTCTACATTCCACAAAATTGTCGTAATAGTGAAACCTCTATCGAATTCTAATTGCGCTTAGTTTGCTCAACAAGCTAAAAACAATCACATATTCACTTGACACTTTCTACCTCATTTCGGTGAGAGTGCGCAACATGATACTTACCATCCCTGGTTGATCACTGGTGTCGGAATAACCGATTATCTCCGAAGTATCATTCCGTCAAACTTCTAAGGAGCTACTGGTGAAAATACCAATTGTTCCAATAATATGGCACAATAACACTTCCCACACTCCCGACCATTGGATACAATTTTGGAACCGTCCAAATCAAGAGAACAAGAAACCATTAGGAGCCATTGCTTATTACCACCAATTTGCATTAGATAATTACCAATGGCCCCTATACACGGGACCCATAAACACCAGAAATACATGCTCTTTCTGCAGTCAACTCGAAGGAGACAATCTCATTCATCACATATGTGAATGTCCAACATCTTTAGAATTATGGCGCGTCAGAGGAGATCATGCACAGAGTGGAACGACGACGACAGTAATTGCTGTCTTTCTAGTTTCACTCTACCAACCACTGCCCCTCCACACCTACTCACGCGAATTTTGTTCCTAGCAGACAAAAAATAATTAGCAGGGGGGATTTACGGATTAGTGTGGGACTTTTAGTTGAAATTCGAGACCAGAAACACTACAGATGTTCGCGAATTGTCATTGGAGATAGAGTCGCGACATCATTGTGTCGCACGTTCTACTATCCATTAGGAGTATCGTATATCCTTGACAATATGCAGGCATGAAAAGTTCTCACTTTTGTCTCGACGACGGTGGGAACTACAGAAGTGGATGTAATAATCTTCATCTACGATGGAATGTAAGGGAGGAGGGCATGGACTATTCTATATATAATTTGTATATTGTTTGATCACTACTACTTATAATTTACATTTGGCTGGTTTAAACTATTACATTCGCTGAACAGATACCAATTTATTATCAAATTATTATCAACAGATAAGTTGAGATGTGTGACTAATATAATTCACAAGTATAATCAATATTATAAAACCTTGTTCACTTGATGTATTAATTACCTTCGTTAACTCTCTAAGACTATATATCGGTCAATTGTATGGACGTTGTCCACTTTTGTTTTCGTTGTTCAATTTAGTATTCAGTCTGGTATTACCCGACTTTGTTATCACGTGCTATTTCTTTGTTCAAAAAGAATTGGCTTAACTCATTTATTCCAACACTTTTTACAGGTTAAGTAAAAAAGTTTATACTGATGTAATTAATAAATCTTTCTTTCTAATTGACAGATTTTTTAATTATCCTTTGTGTACTTTTATTGGTTAATCATTTAAACTCAAGACACACATACAGATACTACTATTACTCCCACACACAAACTTTCGCATTGTTAAAACCACGTGATTTTAACTATTCGTTTAAATACAACAGAAGCCTTTTTCTAAAGAATGAGTTCCCAAATAAGTTCTCGTCTTAGAGTACAGTGTTTTTCATACATTATACCTTCAGTTTATTGTTGCAAATTAGTGCGCTGTAGTAAATAAAGCAAAGAAGATCGCAACTCTTAAGTTTAAATGATTGCAAAATTTATTTTTCAGCAATTTTGATTTTTTTTCTTGTTTATCATTATTGTTATCTTTTTTTGCAGCAACTTCCATTCACTAATACAAATAATACCCAACGTGAAACTAAGCACTTCTCTGCTTCGATAATCTAAACTGAGGACTCGAATTCCTAAGCGAGAATTCTTTAATAGGATAGGGGAGCCTTCGTTAAATTGGAACTTCGATCATCTTGTTCGATCGTACCTGCTCGTAGTTACATAAAATGATGAAACTTGCCACAGTCGCTTTTGAAGATGTTCCGAATCCCCTAACGACGTGTTAGAGGATATACAGGCCGACTCTTATTTATAGAATTGTAAGAGATCTTTTTTAGACCTCATCAATCTGGTGTAAAAATTCAGTCCAGATTTCTGCAAAGATTTCAATTCATCACATAGGTCAACACCAGCTGATTATTTCTAATGATAGTTAATATTATATCTCTTAGCAAAATCTTAGATTCTTATAACTCTATTTATCTTGGAGTAGAATACATCTTTGCAAATTTCTTTTAATGTAGAGTAAGCAACAAGAGAATCTACAAACTATAGGTTTTTTAAACCATAATACATTCATATACACTATAATAAACACAAATCAAACATATTTAACATATATAAACATAAACCGAAAATAATATTCTAATGAAAC
>NW_026057434.1:0-170362 GCF_019202705.1 Hemisphaericaspora subhashii | reverse complement strand
AGGATTGTTTACCTCTATCAACATAATCACCAAGGAATAAATAATTAGTCTGCGGCGGGAATCCACATTTGGTGAAGATTCGAATCAAGTCTCCATATTGACCATGAACATCACCGACGACTTTCACCGGCGGGGATAATTCTAATAAACTAGGTTGAGAAAGGAAGATTTCTCTTGCGGTGGCACAAATTAATTGAATTTCGGTATTTTTAAGACATACATTTTTCGTACGTTTCCCACTATATCCCGCATCTAATAATCGTTGAATTAAATCTTCTATATCGATAGTATATGCATTATTTGATATTGAAGTATTGGTTGTACTTTTATTAATTATATTTCTTGATATTGATGAAGTTTTTGATAATTCTGCTAAATCTCCCATCAGGGATGTTCTACTATGGATAGATTTCTGATCATATTCTTGAGTTGGAGTAGATACTGTTGTTGTATTGGGGGTGTTTGTAGTTGATGATACCATGGGGGATGATGATATTGCCAATGGGGAAGTACCGGAAAGTGACGGTATTGAATGATTCGTGGAAGTTCGGGAGATATTATTATTATTTCCATTATTATTGATGTTGTTAACTGAAGATGATAATAATGGAGATTCTACACTTATTGAAGTATTTATAGTATCATTTGTATTTCTTCTTAATAAAATTGGTTCTTTTGGTGGGATTTGAATCATTGATGGTGGTAATTTATTATTAAAAGAAGTTTGAAAATTGGAATAACTGTTATTGTGAGATATTGTTGTTTGTCCATTAGTTCCATTCGGTAGATCATTGTTGTTGTTGTTATTATTTATTATTGGTGGACCATTAATGTCATCAGTAGTTGAGGTGGTGGTATGGTATGATGAAGTTGAATTCTTTCTAGATAATATTCTAGGTGTACCAGTATTGCTGTTGTTGTTGTCATGGTTGTTGTTGTTGTTGTTATCATTAATACTTGATAGGGATAGTTTCAGTCTTATTGATCTTGTTGATTTAGTTGAATTTGAAGTATCAGTTCGTTGTAATGGAGGGGGAATCTTAAGATTTGATGATGATGATTGTTTAGAAGTAGATGAACCCATTTAATCAGTATGTAGTGTGTGTAGTGTGTGGCTGTGTAATGTATTGTATAGTAGTGAGTAGTGTATTTGTAGTTGGTATGTACGTAGTAATAATAGTAGGTATATAGTTGGTGGATAGATGAATAGAAAGTGAATGGATGGACTGATTGACTTTGAAGGTTTTTACAAAAAAAAAAACTTTTAAATGAAAATAAAAAAAAAAGCAAAATCAATTTTTTCTTTTAATTAAAACAATTTTTTAATTTATAAATTTATTAAAAACTTTTTGTTTTATTTGCTGAAGTGATGTCACTAATTAGAAGTTCTATGAATTGAGCAAATAGAAATAAATAAGTAGTAGAAAGAGTAGTATTGATATAGTAATCAATTGCTCACTAATAAACACACTAACAACAAAAGGCGTTATAGTTTAAATGTTTCTATTTATAAAACTTCTACCTTCATGAATAATAATGATGCTTAGTTAATTTAATGTACAAGAAACGAAAGGGGAGAATGAAGGGCTTTTTTATGATTTATAGTTTATTAATAATTTATCTTTATCTTTAATTTGCAGATAATTACAGGGTATATAAGTATATATTCCTTATAGTATTCTCACATGACCCTTATTGAATCATCTTGTATACATATATATATATACTCATTGGTTATGTCTTATAATAGTTTTATACGACTGGAGTATCTATCTCTAAGCCACCGCATATCCATGATTATTATTATTATACAATTATATAAATATATGATGATTATCTATTACTTATCATCTTGTCTTACTTATTATTATACCCCCTTTCATTTACTATTAATAGATCATAAGGGATATAGTCTATCATTATAGCTATTCTCTCTTACTACGATGAACATGTGTGTATCTAATTGACAAGTGTTCATAATTGGGTGACTAGCCGTGCGACATATTTTTTATAAAATGTCGCGTTTTTTCTTTGACTTTTATACGACGACATGATCTGTCAGTCAGAGGCGGATTAGGCGGGGATTTTTAATTAATTAATTACTCAATAATCAAGACTTTGCACCAAGTTTTTGTGACGCGTTCACAATCAATTTGTGTTTACACGGACACACCGGGATAGGTAATGGGAATAGAAGAGACTTATATTGTAAATCTATTATTAGTCACTTCGGAAGGTATGGAATATTCTTTGGATTGGCTTAGATAAAGAAGACCTAGGCATAGCTCCTCCGTAGGACTTCAGTCACTTCTAGTTGTTCGAATAAGTAATGAATCAAAATATTTGATAATGAGACCGATAATCTATATATAAGATCCTACTAACTGCTCCCATGAAGTTTTCAACCGAGAATATGAATAAGTGAGTATTTCAATGACATTAATTAGTTACCAATTGATTCATAGTTAAACAATGTTGCAACGTTATATGCAGGAATGAAAAATCTGTAAAATGAGAAAAGAATTTTTTCATATTCTGGAAGACCCCCAATACCCTTTTAGATGGAGGTACCCAAATCAAGATAAACTCAATATGATCAGAACCAGGCAGTTGTTCTCATTGAGATACTCAATACTATCTCATCCACGAACATGGACCCGACAATTCACATCCACTTCCAACTACTATCAACAAAAGAAAACCAATGACGATGATCCAGATCATCCTTCAAACTCTCCACCAATAGTAGGTGAAAATGGACTCTATTACAACCAATTCACCAAACAAGAATATGAAAACGCCTCCAAAATAATCCAAGACCAAATCAAAAAACTAGAACTCCAAATCAAGGGAGATTACAATATCCGAGAAAATATTGGAAAAATGCCTCAATTCCCAGCACCTTCAACTGATGTTCCAATCAAAACCAAAGTTGAAAATTTGACTGATTTCTTTATCCAAACCATAAAACTAACCGGTCCAATTTCATTATCGGCATATATGCGCCAATGTCTAACCCACCCTGAATTCGGATATTATACCACTCGTGACCCATTGGATTCTCAACATGGAGATTTCATTACTTCGCCGGAGATTTCGAGTGTTTTCGGGGAGATGATTGGGGTATGGTATTTCAGTATTTGGCAGACTCAGAAATGTCCCAACAAGATTCGATTTATTGAATTTGGACCGGGGAGGGGGACATTGATGCATGATATTTTGGTGACGTTTAATCGATTGGTAAAGAGGGTACAAAAAGATATTGAGAGTGAGATATTGATGATTGAGGCATCGAATGTGTTAAGAAGAGAACAGTGGAAATTATTATGTGGGGAGGAGAATCAGTTTGGAACGACAGAAGAAGGATATAATGTCTCAGTTACAAAATGGGGAAATGGGATCAAATGGTTAGATACTGAAAAAGATATCAAACATACCAACGAATATGCAAATTATATAATCGCTCATGAATTCTTCGATGCATTACCTATAAAATCCTTCATTCGTAAAGAACAAGGATGGCGAGAACTCGTAGTTGAACATTCATCAAGTGTAACCAACACCCAACCCAAACTCGAAGGCACAACCCCATCTCCCAATAACCCCTTATTAGAAACAGAATTCCATCTCACCACTTCCCCAAAAGAAACCCCCTCCTCCATAATCCCAACCATTTCCTCTCGCTATCGTTCCCTCCCCATCGGATCCCGAATCGAAATCTGCCCCGACGCAGAACTATACATCATGAAAATGATCCAACTCTTAAACAACACTAATGGAGCAGTCCTTATAATCGACTATGGACTCATAAATCAAATCCCGGAAAATTCCCTCCGAGGGATCCATAAACACAAATTCGTCCTGCCATTCATCCTACCCGGTCAAGTCGACCTATCCATCGATGTCGACTTCGATAATCTTTCCACCATATCCCAGGGCTTAGCACAAGTGTATGGACCGGTGAAACAGGGGGATTGGTTACATAATATAGGAATTGGATATCGGATTGATCAATTATTGAAAAAAAACCAAGGAAATGAGGAAGTGGAGGATAAGATATATGGAGCATATAAGAGATTGACTGATGAGGGGGAGATGGGGGGGATATATAAGTTTTTGGCATTGTTGCCAAAAGGGTCTGAAAAACCTATTGGATTTTAGTTTGTTGGTTTGTAGATAGTAGGGTGTGTATAGAATAGATTGTGGTGTGGATGTTTAATTACGTCATAGTTGAGAATTGTAGGTGTTTATTTTTTTTGCAGCAAAAAGTTTAAATTTGGAAAATGTTCTAGACTTTACTCGGGTATCTTCATTGTATATAGACACAAACAAGCAAATCTTCTATGAGTAGGCAAATGATGTAATAGATAATCTTGTATATAAACTGTACAGAGAAGGCTGTGTCATGGATGTATTTTTGGATTGAAAAATTTCTTGTTGTCTCATGCTCTAAATTATTTACGTACCCTGGGCTAAGTAAGTTAATGTACGATGAAGTGACCCCCAATATTACTTTAATATAAAAAAATAGAGGATTCTCTCTCTATCGTTCCTAAGCTGTACGGTGTTTGTAGCAATAATAAGAGTAGTATAGATAGAATAAGTGTGTAAGTTTCAGTTTAACATTTTGTGTAATCTTAATTAAAACATTTGCAATTGAAACAAAACTGGTAGATTTGAATTTCTTATTAAACACATAAGACGCGTAGCCTACAGAGGTAACCATTGGATCATCATACACCCTAACCCAATACTTCAAAGATACATTCACTACAATATGTATATATATATAATGTATATGATGTAATCTCCCAATATTTAATTGTCTCCTTAGAAGTATTGTATGATTTTAATTTATACTGGTAATCTAATGTTGGCTATGTTGTGTAATTTGTTTCTCACCATAAATTAATTTTTTCTTTCGGTTGTAAAAAAAAATTAATCGATTTGAGATTTTTTGACAACACCACCAACATTATCCAAGTAAATTCATTCCTTATTCCTTATTCCTTTTAACTTGCTATTCAATCTATCTTAGCATTATTCATCAAATAGAATCAATCAATCAATCAATCAACTGAATCAACCAATTAATTAATATAAATCAACTGAATCAAATCAACTGTTGCTACTGTTGCTACTGCCATGTCATTTGCCGATAATTTCTGGACTCAAGATTATAATCTGGGATTTAAATTATTATTTGAACAATTACATCAAGGTATTAATGAAAATGAAGAATTCATTCAATTATTTCAAAAAAGAATGGAACTGGAATTAATTTATGGTAATCATTTAGAATCAATTGAAAAAACCACCTTTGCTAAACGTAAAATTAATCAAGATTATGTTTCATCAATTAAAAATGCATTTGAAAAGATAAATGAAAATTTCATGAATCAAGGTTCTTATCATTTAAGTATTGGGTCCATTATTAAATTAAATGTATTGGATCCTTTTAGTAAATGGTGTAAAGATCATCAACAAAGAATTGAATATAGTGAATCAATTATAAATGATAAATTTAAATTATATAAATCCAAAAAATTATATGTTGATAAATTACAAAAAAGATATTTTAATAAATGTAGAATGTTGGAAGAATTTAAATCTCATTTCACGGAAGAAGAATTAAAAGATCAATTAAATGATTTATCTTTCCAAGAGAAAATCCAACAACAACAACAAATTGAAGAACATCAAGAACAATTTGAACAATTATATTATTTTGGTAATATAACTTATGATTTTAAAGCCATTAAATCATTACTTATTGATATTTTAACCAATGTTCCATTATTTTCTCATAAAGTTGCCATTTTAGGGACTTATCATAATGTTTCAACTGGTAGTTCAATTACTCAATGGATAATTGATAATATGCCACAATTTAATAAAAATTTAGATAAAGCAGAAGCATTTGGTCAAGAATTAATTAATAATGGATTCCTTAGATTAATTGGTTCAATGGGGAAAAATTTCATTAATTCTTCACAATTTTATTATCAATGGAAACCAATTGTATTTGAAATAACTAGTATGCCAAATCCGGCTTTAGCGGTTGCAGCTACAACTCCTGAAGCCTCCACAACTGCAGTACCATTGGGATCTAGTGCTACTGCAGACTCTAGTTTAGTCAAAGATTATTTCGAAGACGTTAAAGAAGCAATTGGTATCAATTCTATTGATTATAGTGATAAATCCCAATTTTCCAAATTAATGACCGAGGTGAATCAATTAGATAAACAATATTTGAATAATGTTATAGAATTAGATAAATTAAGATGTGAATTTGAAGAAATTATTATGGATCATTTAACTTTTATGCAAAAATGTGAATTAGATAGATTAAAAGCATTGAAAAAAGTTACATTTGATTTCTTATCAACATTTGTTAATAGTTTATCCAAAATGAAAAATTTCATTGATGAATTATTATTATTAGAAGAAACTATTCATCCAACTAGTGATTTAAAGTTTTTCATTGAAAACTTTTCTACCGGGAAATTTAATCCCCAAGTTACTTTATATGATAATTATTATGATTCAAATATTAATCAAACATTTGGAGTTGATTTAAATATAAAATCAAGATTAGATAAACGAGTTGTCCCCTTGATTATTCAATGTATTTTAAGTCATTTAGATTCCGTATATCCCGAGTTAGAAAATGATGAAGCAAGAATTAATCTTTGGACTGAACCTATTCATTTAACTCAAATTCATAAATTACGTTTTCAATTAAATGATATTAATGATTCAAATGCAATAGCAGAAATTTTAAAACAACATTCTCCTCAAGTAGTTACAAATGTATTAAAATTATATTTTATGGAATTACCTGATTCAATAATACCTTATAATAATAATTATGATGTTATAAAATTATTATATCAAAATTATCCAATTATTGATGAATCAAAAACAAATTCAAGAATAAATGGAATTCAAAATGTCTTGGCGGAATTACCAAAATATAATCTCGCAACATTAGATGCAATCCTAACTCATCTCAAGAGATTAATTGAAATCATTGGCTCGAAAGAACCTAAATTAGCTCAAGATTTCCAAGCTTCTTTATGTAAAGAATTTGGTCATTTGATATTACGTCCGAAATCAGACATTCCGGAAACAAACCATGACAAACATCAAATCAATTTCATTAATGATTTATTCAATAACAAGGATTCAATCTTTGATGAATTAAGAAGAAAATCATCCATGAGACAACAACAACCAGGCGGCAATAAATCAAACTCATTAAGTCGTGAGAGTTCAAGTAAATTAGTCTCACCCGCTGGGTCATTATCCTCCCATGCCCACACCCATGCCAAACCATCAACACTTGCCGCAAAATCGAAATCGAGACTAGAAGCAAGATTACAAAGTGCAGTCAAGCGATCAGGCACCACAACTTCCACAACTAAGAAACCCACCCCACCTAAGGATGAACCATCATCTTCGACATCCCCACAACCTTCAACTGGGTCTTCGAGTGGAGATGTAACCACTCCTGGATTGTTGAGAAGATCATTATCACCCACCAAGAAGAAATTGAATAGTTATTTGGATAAGAATAATGGCACACCAGCATCACCACCAGTTTCATCTCGACCATTGAAGAAGGATGTATTATATTATAATAATAATTCCAATCCCGAAATTGACACGGAAGGTAATCCACCTATTCCACCACCGAAATTTGCTCCGAGTTTAGGAAGGAGGACTTCGGTGAAGGATTTGGCTGAGAAGTTTGAATCACAATCTCGGGAAGCTCTGCCTGAGAAGGGAGAATAAGCAACAAAGACTATTATAATTTAAATAAGTACGTTTTTATGTTTTTGATATCGTTTTCTATACCACTAATAATAATAATAATTTTTGATATAATAACTAAGTAATCTCTATAGAAGTTTTGAATGTTTGATATCATGTCTGAGACGATATACAACCACCAAAAGACACAACATAACCACCACCAATGGGATGAGTAACCATTTCGTCAACGTATCCATCCACCCCTTCTGTACCACCATTGGAGCCCTCATTCTCTCTCTTTCTTCCTTCTGATTTCTGTTATATTGTTGAGCGATTTCTTGATGATTATTCATTAATAAATCGACTTTTTGCGTAAGTTGCCCCATGACATAATGTTGTTGTCGAACCTCGCCGATGACTTTTTCATTTAGGGCGGTGATGGCGGATAAGAGTTGTGACGATTGTTTGGTGAAGGTTTCTTCGAGGGTTTTTAATGAATTGGCAATATTTGAAATTTGTTTCGATTGGTCATTTTGGGTGGAGAGGAATGATTCGGTGGTGGCTTTTAATAATTTCTCCTGGGTGGAAATGGTGGACGAGAGGGCCGTTATGAGTTGTTCGAGGGATTGGATTTTTGATTCGAGTTGGGTGGTGTCGAGATTGGGTGGTGGTTGTGACTGGATGTTTTGTAATCTTTGTTGACGGTCTTGCTGTTGTTGATAAAGCTCTTGTTGTTTTTGTAAGAGATTCTGTTGTTCTTGTTCCCTCTGTCTCCTTGCTCGTTCCATTAATGATTCTCTCACAATCCCAGGGCTAGCAGTTGGTTTTGAAGCATGGGCATGTTGTTGAATCACTTCTGTGATTCTTACATCCCCATCGGCCCCAATCAATCCATGATCATCAATTGCATCAACAATCAATTCATCCCAGACTTTTATTCCCAATACTTCAAATTTCTCATTCGATTTCAGGTTAACATCGCCACTAATCCCATATTTCATCGCATTGGGAATATGAATCTGATCAGTCTTAAAACATAAATTATTATTCACTTGGACCTTAAACCATTTCCTCTTCTCCAGATATGATATTCTTATAGTATATGGAACTTGAGAACTCAAATACTGGAACCTACATTCCCCAATCGAATCCTTCAACTCCCGTCCACCATTTGCCGTTCCATCATTATTAAAAATCTTCAAACCGGGTTTTTCATGATTGTTAACCAAGATCCGAAATCCATCATATCTTTCCCCATCATCTTTCAGATCCACACTCACGATCCAGATCCCAAATTGATTCTCATCAGCAAATGCAATGTCTTCATGAGTCCCCGTACTCCGAAATACAACCTCAAGTGTCCATTCTGGTTTATCCAATCTCAGTTGGGACCAAATCGACCCCAGGCCTGTGTTGTCAATCAATAATCTCCCGGTATCGAAATATATCGCCCCTTGGGGGGTCCATAATGATTTCGGAATCAGGGAAAGGGAGGATATATCCAAGAGATTGGGTAAGGATTTTTGCGGATTGGGTGGTGGTGGATGGGATTTGGGGATGGAACGGACGTTGGGCATTATCGAGGATGTTGGATGGATCCAGACGAGGAGGTGGAGGATGAAGAAGAAGAGTGTGGGTGTCTTCATTGTGTGTGTGTTGCAATTGAGTTGACTTGTTGGAGGGTTGGCTGGCTATGAGTTCTTGGTTAATTGTCCATTTTTTTGTTTGGTGCTAGTGACAAGTGAAAAATTTACAGTGGGGTGCGGAAATATGGCATTCGAAGATTTGATAGAGAATAAGAAAGTAAGAAAGGGGGAATGGAGGCAAAATCATGGGGCTTAAATACAAAAGTTTGGGATAAGCAGTTTGGACATTGTGAACATTCAGACTACACAGAGAAGCTTGAAGAATTCTCTACGTTTCAAAGAGATTAGTTAGTTAAACAAATAGGTATTAAACATATATTCAAATATGGGTGCAAAAATAATCTAAACAATAACAGAACTAAACACTACAATAACCACCATCAACTCTAATATCAGAACCAGTAGTAAAACTGGAAGCATCACTAGCCAAATAAAGATATGCCCCAACCAATTCATCAGTTTCACATTCTCTACCCATTGGAGTCAATCCCCACCATTTAGCTCTTTGTTCTCTTGGAATAGGTTGTGACAACAAGGTATTAGTATATCCTGGAGAAACAGAATTAACCCTAGCAAATCCAGCAAATTCAACCGCTAACCCCTTGGCCATATGCATGACAGCCGCCTTGGCTGAATTATAACAAGTTTGATAATTGGGGACATTATTAATATGAGCTGAAATTGAAGCAGTAATAATAAATGACCCTTTTCCCTTCTTCTTAAAGATTTCTCCGGCATATTTGGCGCAATAGAAAACACCATGAACATTAACATCATAAACCCGTTTCCAATTCTCTACGGTTGAATCTTCATTCAAGATTGATCCAGTATACCATGCAATACCAGCATTAGCGACAAATACATCAATAGTACCGAATTCTTCTTCAATCAATCCGATGACTTGTTTGACTTGATCAGCATTGGTTATGTCAAGTTGATAGAATTTGGATTTTATGTTATATTGGGACAGTAATCTCTTGCATAAGCCTTGATCATTGAGATAATCTAAAATAACAACATCACCACCAGCTTGAGCAAAACCTTCGGCAATAGCACTACCAATGGCACCGGAACCACCAGTGATTACGGTGACTTTACCAGATAATGAAAATCTTTCAACTATACTGGGGGATAAGTTGAATGGTTTGGTTGGGACAACAATATTTGGATCAGATTCTGGTTTGATAAATGATGTGAAGGACATGACTGATAAGGAGAATTACTTAAATTTGATAAGTGAGGTGATAGAGAAAGAAGAGAGGAATCTTAATGGGAGATTTTTCAATCTATTTATATTCCCCTGTAAGGGAAGCTTAGCCTTAGGAGTTGATCCCCCGAAATAAAAATAAAATAAAAATAAAAATAAAGTGTCTGTCTAATTTTCGGAAGAACTAAACATGGTTCGGGAAAACTCAATCAGAAAAAACAAGCATTAAAAAATATTTTTGTTAGTGTGGGGGATAACACAATATTTTTACGATGAGCCTCATGTCAATTTCTTTTTAAATGGAAAATGAATGTTCTACCGATGGAACAATATAAAGTTTATTATTATTTGACATGGAAGAATATAAGTAATTAATGGGGCATAAATTATGGAAATATGACATTTCGTAAATAGCAATTACTACACGGCATAAAAGAGTTTATAAGGTTGGGGAGTATTCCCCCGGGGCATACGTAACAAAAATTGTCTTATTAAACTTTAATATAAAATCACTAAAATATATAAAAATGTCATTTTCATTTCCATCGTCAATGTCAACACCCGACTCTAAACGGTACTTGCACATAAGGCAGCACCAACACCAGAACCATCTTTAGCAATCTTCAAATGAATCTTCTTATTAGTTCCCTTTAATGGATCAATAACAGCAACTGCTTCCAAGATAGTTTGTTTAAAATTTGGATAAAATTCAACCACGGACCCATCACAACCAAATTCAAAATCCTTATCATCATCCTTATATTGATCCTTAACCTTTCTAGTAATACCAGCCAAAGGAATAGCAGAAAGATAAGCAGCTCTACGAGAAATTACCTTGGTTAATCTTTGAATAATAATTCTTTCATGATGAGTAGTTGGTAATCTTAAATGATTTTGTAATACTAATCCTGACATCTTTAATTCGGTAGAATCATCAATTTCAATATATGATAAGATTTCAGCATCTAATAACCAAGGTTCAGTGATTCTATGAGGTAATGAACCACCTCTTTGTTTATATAAATCTTGGAAAATTAATCCTTGTTTAAATAAATCATATAAAGCAACTCTTAAGATTTCTCCAATAAACATACCACTAATTCTCTTTTCAAATAAATGATATCCTGGATTAGCAGTTTCTTGATCAACAATTTCATCCCATTTAGTACTTGGTAATACTTTTAAAGTATTATCAAATGATCCCCATTCAGTATTAACAACCATCCCTTTAGCACCTTTAGGGATTTGATCTGGGGTTAATTTAGGAATGTTTTCCAAGGTTTCATAATAAGCACCATTGGTACCAGTACCAAAAATACAACCAATAATAGTATTAGCATTAGATTCCTTAGGATCATTAACATAAGCTCTTGATAATAAAGTACCAACAGTATCATTAGCTAAAGCAACTACATCAACTTTAACTCCCAAGATGACTAAATTAGCTTGCAACAATTCAACAACATCTTTTCCAACCGCATCTTCAATTGAAAACCCTTTGGTCCATCTTAATAAAGTACCTCTATTTAAAGCAGTTTGATCAACTGGGAATGAGAAAGTAAAACCCAATTTCAAATGACTTCCATCAGCATTACCTTGATGATGTTCATCCAAGAAAGCTTTAACTTTCTTAGCTAAATAACTAAACAATTCTTCTGCTTCAGTAGCTTTCATAACATCAACGGGGATTTTATATTTTGATTGTTTTAATTCAAAAGTATGATCACCTTTTAAATCAATTGAACATACTCTAAAATTAGTACCACCTAAATCAGCAGCTAAAAAGATTCCTTTTTCTTTACCATTAGGGATACTGGTGACATAAGTTGGAATCATGGGCATATATTCTCTGGTTGGTTTAGGAGAGGCCAAACCTTTTTCCATTGATTCGACAAAGGTGTCAGTGGCTTTAATGATGAATTCGTCATTGATCAGGAATTGTTGTTCGATGTCAGCAATGACAGTTTCTAATTTATCAGGTAAGGACATGTTGTTTGTTTGGGGAGTGTTTACTATTTCTAGTTGTAGTAAAGAAGAAGATGATGAAATTTATCAAAAAGAGAAAGTAGTTGATGGGGAAATCAATAGTTTATATAGTAAGTACAACGACTGTGTGTGTGTGGAAAAACTTTAGTGAGGGACTAATTGTCTGGGGGTGGGGGGATGTTCCAGTCTAACTAATTAAAAGGGAATTGACACTGAAAGTTTATTAAAGAAAAAAAATAAGAACTATTCATCAACTGATGGTTTGGATAATTAAATTCTTTTATAAGGGAAGAAGTAAGATGCCGTGACTATGGATTAATTTCGGAAAAAATAAATTTCACAAAAAATTCTTAGCGGTTAAAAAATAATTTGAAAAATTACATGTTTGTGGGATCTTCGGAGTATTCTTCTCCTATACAGTTTTACACTTTATACTTTTTCAATTCAAATCTAATCATATGACAATTTANTTCTCCTATACAGTTTTACACTTTATACTTTTTCAATTCAAATCTAATCATATGACAATTTATATAATTATATATTCTTACAGTTCAATACGAGATATCATAATAAGAATGTCCCACACGGTAACGAATAATATCTACAAGTGGAATACAACATAGTTTGTGTATTTGAGCCCTTTCAAAGTGAAAAAAAGAAGTAACATTGTGGGGACAAGTTCACTTTTTTCTGGAGTGAATTCCATATGTAGTAACCACTCCTCATGTGTGTAGGTGTGTATGTTTTGATAAATTTTCTTAGCTACACTGTTCCACAAATGTCTCAGGTGGGATCTGTAACCAATAAAACCTTAACTATGAGAGTGCTTAGTGCTGTCGAATTGTAACAGAATTGACAAACAATACAAAGAATAAGCCACAATCACCCGTTCTTATCGATGCCAATTGTAATAAAACATCTGAGCCCATTGTTGTTGACGGTTTCGGAACTGATTATTGGAATGAATTGATTCCGGTATGTGTTGCAGGGTAGTTAGTATAACCCCAGACTATTATACAAAAACAAGTCAGACAACTACACCATCCCCTCATTGTGTTTGAAGTTTAATTTTCCTAGGTCATATGTTCATATATGATGTGCGGGATGCTTGGAGTTGTACGACGACTTTATGAAGTGCCGAATTAATAGTCCAAATTAACACACACTTTTTAAACTTAAAAGATTAAAATTTTTCACAATTTTCAAACTTTTCATTGCAAAAAAATTTGCGACCATTTTAACACAAATTTTAATTATAATCTGGGAACACAGCCGTATTGGGAAGTATTCCCACACATGTCTATTATTAGAAGACCAGGCTTCAAATAGCCTTAGTCTAATTTATACATGACGCGTAAGATACAAACAATAGTACGTAGTTTCTCGTATCATTTAATCTACACTCATCATTCTTTTTCAAATGATTAATTACTAAAGGAGCTCAGCCATTTATTTTTTTGGTGTAAGAAATTATTTCTGACTGACTCCGGAGTTAGACAGACAGAAAGAAAAACGACGTCATCTGTCATTCATTTAAATTTCTTGGACACACAAATTTAAAAAATAAATATCCGGGATTGTTTCCCTTATTTTTTGGTGTGCATATTTCCACATACACAATGGAAGAGAGTCATCTTTATGCATGTGACGTAATTAAAAATGTATGACTCTCATCTCCATCATCATCATCATCGGAGAAACCTTTACCCCAGGGCTGAGGGTTTAACCGAAAACCATAAGTATATAAGATGGGGCCCATAAGACCCCATTCCTCATTTCTTTTCATTTTTCTTATCATCATCAATCAAACAACTTTGTTTATATTATAAACAGACAACTTAAACTTTTACTTAACTAACTTAACTAACTCAAATTAACTTACAATATGTACGGAAGAAGAATGGGAGGATATGGTGGTGGATACGGTGGTGGATATGGTGGATATAGTGGATACTCAAGATATGGAGCTTCAAGTTATGCTTCAAGACAATCTAATTCAAGATATGCTTCTGGCTCTTCGACTAGTAGAAATTATCAATCAAGTTCTACTAATAGTAATAGTAGATACGCCGCTACCAATTCAAATAGTACAAATTCAAGATATAACAATAGCAATTCAAATAATTCAAATTCAAGATATAATAATAATAACAATTCAAGCTATAATAATAATCTGAATTCAAATCCATCAAGTAATAATTACAACAATAGGAATGGTAATAATAACTATAACTACAATAATAATAACAGTAATTCAAATACCAGAAATCAAGCACAAAGAAATAGACCAGTCAGAGTCAGAAGGCGATTTAGTCCAATGAGGTTTGCCATGTTTTTCATGTTTTGGAAAACCGCAACTAGACCAAGAGTCGTGGTACAACAGGCACCTCCACAGGAACCTGTTCATCATCATCATCAAACAGTTCATGTTCATAATCCTCCACAACAGGAAGAACAACAACAACAACAACGTGGTGCTCCAACCCAGACTGGTGGAAAACATGATCATCATGATTTACCTCCGCCTGCTTATCATGATGTAGTTCAACAACAAGCTTAGATTATATCGATTATGTATAATGATAACCAATAAATGTTCTTATTTAAACTGTAATAATTATTTTCGCAGCCTTTTAAAAATTAATCTGTAAAATTTTACATCTCCTTCATAACCTGCAAAAAAAAAGAATAATTTTTCAGATTCTTCATTTCTCTTCTAATATGATTAAACACCCTTCGATAAATAGATATAGATGAGTGCATATGCTGCTCTAAAGGATAATTCGACAATGAGTTCGATATTCCATGAAGGAAGCGACAACAACAATGAGGACGAAGATGAAGGATTGCTTCAATATCAACAAAATTCCTCCGATGAGAATGAAGAAGAAGAACAACCCGATGAAAATGAGATACCGACAGCTAATACTGTAGAAATTCCATCCCGACAACAAATCATACCCACCCCACCTCCAATCCGATCATCAAAACTACCTACGCAATCCCGATTTCTTCCGGATGATGATAATTTGATCTTCAGCGACGATGGAGAATCCATAATCATAGGATTAAAAGTCAACGAATACATCATCATCCAAGGACAATGTAAATTAATTATCGAGAGAGGTGCAATCATGTTTAATAGATGTCATTATATGACAGCATGTCCAGAAACTAAATATGATATAATTGCATTACAGTCGCAATCATTGCCCATGATTTCGAGTACACAGGTCATGGATCGATCCGTGGGGATACGGGATACGAAAACTGCCGAGAATGAACATTTGTTTAGTAGTGATTATAAATCGGTGATCAGGTTGATGAATTATCGAACGGGGTTGGAAAATATAGGGAAATATTATTCTCCATTCAAGAGATTGGTGTTTAATGGGGGACTTGGGGATGATGGGAATGATCTTGAGAGTTTGGAACCACCGAGTTTGTTTGAGAATTATTCATTTGAGATAATACTAAAGGAAAAGTCCGGCATCGTTGGACTTGCAATTGACAAATCATGGTCTAACAAAATAACCGAACTCACCTCGGACAACAGCAAAGAGCCTAAAATCATCATGGTCATCGGAAACAAAAACACCGGAAAATCAACATTTTCCAAAACACTCCTAACCTCCTTCCAACTCGACCCATCATCCAATCCATCCCCAATCTCCTATCTCGATCTCGACCCCGGCCAATCCGAATTCTCATATCCATACAGTCTATCCCTTTGCGAATTCCTGTCCACCCATCCAAATCTAGCCACATCATTCCCCTTCACCACCACTATCACCGACCGCCATGATCATTATTTCGGATATACTAGTCCTGTCCACTTACCTGACCACTACATCGCCATCATCAAACAATTATTCCACATCTATGTCACCGAACACAAACCCCGCGGGAATAGATTGATAATTAATACCCCGGGGTGGATTAAGGGATATGGAAAACAACTCTTGATCGAAATAACCGACTTCATAAAACCGGATATGTTGATTTTGTTGAGTAATTTTGTGGATCGCGATCATGGTGATAATGTGGATATTTGTGCTGGGTTGTCGTTTGGGGAATTGGAGGTCTTGCAAGGGATGTATCAGAGTCCGAAATATTCCGCGGCCCAGATTAGGATCTTGAATAAATTGACATATTTCCATTATCGACAAGGGGTGTTCGAATTTGAGAAACATTTATTAGACCAGTCTCCGCTACGGGTGTCATATGAAACGATTGGTGATGGATCTGGGTTTAGTGGAATCAATGCGGTTTCGGTATTGAATCATACACAAGGGTATGATTTCAATTATGAGGATTTGTTGACATTGATAGAATCGACAATATTGGGCATCTACGCAATCGAAGATGAATTATATCAATCTATCAAAATTGATCTTCATTCAGAGCCTAAACATGATACATATCCGAAATATCTCGATCCAGGGGCATTACTTGAAATATTACATACTAATGATATTAATAAAGTGAAATATCTTGGATTGCTTATTCTTCATAGTATTAATAAATTAGAAAGATATATGAATGTGTATGTACTGGATCTCGTTCTTGATAATATTAAAGAATATGTTGAGTCAGGGTATAAATTGGTGCTTGTGAGAGGAGAGGGGGAGTTGCCAAGTATAGAAGTATTGAATCCTGAGTTGGTTTCCCAACAGGTGAAATCAATGAAGAGGAAACGAAAGAGGATCAAGGCAGGGAAGAATGATGATAGCGATGATATATTCACAATGCCATATGTGAGTTTTGAAGCTAAGAGTAAAGTAGGTGGAGTTTGGAAAGCTAGACGAAATGTCATGAGAAGAAGTCATCAACGTTCATAATATTACATAGTCATATATAGTCTATCTAAAATACCATCCATCAGCGTCTCCTTGACGTTTATTCGGATTTGAAAAAACACTACTATTTTCCAATTTATATATCCTCCAAGCTTCTCGTATATGATGAGGTTGAAGTGGCGCTATCCTATCACCCTCATACACCAACCTTCTTTCATCAACTTCAATGTCCTGACCTCGTTGTAAACTATGAACAATCTCTCGTTTTTGTTTCTTTTTGGCATCAATATCCAATATCAACCTCGCTTTATTTTCCCGTTCCTGGATCTCAAATGCTTTGGTTATAACTTCTCCCAAAAACAGCTTGGATATCCCGGCAATAACCACGGCGATATTATGAGGAATAGAATGACCAAGGACTCCATTACATATCTTCTTCACACCCGGTTTATTCACCGTCATCCGTCTATACGCTTCAAATCTTTCCATTTGATCCTCAGTGAAATTGGCAATTAATAATCGTTTCTTTTCTTCTTCAGTAAGGTTCTTATCCACCATGGTTTTCTTTAGATTTCGATATTTTTCAACTAATTCTTCATCATCAATCTCAGAAAGATCAGTCAAATCCTCCTCGTCATCATCTTCGTCGTCTTCATCCTCATCCTGGTTGTTTTGGTCGTTATCATAATTATCATCATAGTTCTCCTCATCATCTGAATCTTCTTCTTCTTCATCGAGGTTTTCTTCATTATTGGTTTTATCTAATGCACTGAAAAATACTCTCCAGATTAATTCTTCGTCTTCTTCATCTAGACTGACATCAGTGTCATACAGTGCATCTGATTCATATTCTATTTCTATCATCTCCGTCATTATTGATCTGCTTAGTTTTGGTTGTTCTAATGGATAAATCCAATAAGCTTCTGGGAAGGATTTGAAGAGAGTTGTAAATATTTTTTGTTGTTTATTTTACAGCGCAACTGGTAGCACCCGCCTTCTTACAAAAAACATGGAAATGTGATTGATTGACCTTTCAAGAGGTTTCTTGTACGCTTGTATGTCGTCTAGATATCCTGATTGAATCCCGAGAGCGGTATGTAAAGTATGGCACACAGAATGTAGTACAGGGTTCTATAAATTTATTCTTCAAAGTGAATTCTACGTTTGTTAGAATATGATTGGTTTAAGACGTACGTATACTATAAAAATCTATGACAATCCTCCCTGATAGGAGAAGTATGAAATCAATCCGTACTGCCGTATGATATATTACACAAATATCTTTAGCGAACCCTTATTGTAGTAGCTTGCAACTTTTTAGAGATTGCTACTCCAACAGATGAATCACGCGTTCTGTTTTGATTTAATTGTTGATCTCTCCTTGCCAATCCCTCAAACCAAAGAATAAGTTGTATGGCAAATCCACTAAAACCTTCTTCCTCAAGTAAATGTTTATCTAGAACTGTTGGGAAAACAGTCAATGGATCTGATTTGTTTATAATTTCAATCTGAGGCTTAAGTAAATGATATAGAATCGTTTGTGTAATTAAAAATGGTAAATCATTGGAATAGATTGAATCTAGGGTATAAAACACATATGCTCGTTTCCCATCCTCATTCATTCCCATGTGAGTTTGATCAGATAATACCAATTCAATAGTATATGGAGTTTTCACCTCTGCCACGGGCAGAAGATAATCATACAATTTCACTTTGACATGTTTATCGGTTAAATATCTTAATTCTTGAGTAACTTGAAGTTGTGTAGCTTCAACCAAATCAGGGAAATTGAATTGCTCATTTCCAAATTGAATACCAACTGGTATTATTATTGGGAATGAAGTTTTAAATGAATCTGAATATGCTCGGGTTATTGAATACCATAGAATTGGTCCAATTATAATTAGAATGATAATTATCAAATATATTATTCTCTTGATCAATCTTAATGTGAAGAGTATCAAATATAGCACTGTCTTAATCAACCACCATAGTAATGAAAACATTTCTTATAGAGTTTTCTGTATCGAGGTGTCTGTTTGGATGTTGTTTTGCTCCCCCAATCTATTCCCCCAATTTCCTCAGAAAAAATAATTGAGATTCAGAATCATTTTATTATTAGTCTCGACTCTCATCGGAAATCTATTTGGAACTATAGTTGGCAATCCACCTCCACAAAATGGCTACTCCTTCCCTTCCAATCGAAAAGGGTTTAGACCCCAAATCACAAGAAGCAAACTTTGTTCATACAGTATATAATGAAATCGCTCCTCATTTTTCCCAAACCAGATATAAACCCTGGCCAATTGTTGAAAAATTTTTAAAATCCCGCCCCGATTATGCCATTGGATTAGATGTAGGTTGTGGGAATGGGAAATATTTGAATGTTAACGAAAAGTTATTTATGATAGGTACTGATAGATCCGAAGGTCTTGTTGAATGTGGGAAAGATATTTCCAAAAATACTTATAATTTAGGTGTAGCCGATGGACTTTCATTACCACATCCTAATAACACTTTTGATTTTGCAATTTCAATTGCTGTTATTCATCATTTTGCTACTGAAGAAAGAAGAATACAAGCGATTGTTGAAATTTTATCGAAATTAAAATCAGGTGGGGAATGTTTGATATATTGTTGGGCATTAGAACAAGAGAATTCACGTAGAGGATATAAAGAAGGTGATGAACAGGATATTTTGATTCCCTGGGTTTTGAAGAAACCTCAACCAAAGAAAGAAAAGAAAAAGCGAGCAAGAAAACATCAACAGGTGAACCAAAGTGATAAAGACGGAAGTGAATCTTTGCCAGAGGCTGAGGTTGTTACAGAAACTGAACCGGAGCAGAAACAAGAAGAAGCAGGCGAAACCAAATATCGATTCTATCATTTGTACAAGAAGGGTGAATTGGTTGATAATGCACTTAAAACTAAAGCATGTTCCATAGTGGAAGAAGGATATGAAAAGGATAATTGGTGGGTAGTAATAAAGAAGCTTTAAAATTGGTCATTATATATGTCTGTACTATTAGTAATATTATTTAGCATATAAATACATAATATACCGTAATTATATCTTAATATCATAGGCAATCACCGTTGCGAAACCTTAACTACCATTATGGTTAATTATCGTGGCTCTATGGGCAGGTCTAGATCTTTTTTTGTGTTGTTCCAGAAATACTAAGAATATTTGCAACACAATTTTTAGACGCCAGATTGCAAAAAAAAAAATTAGAATTTTATTCTTCTTTTCCTGTTTTACTTTCCACAAAGAATACTCCACCATTTCAATAATATATTCAATCAACTACTTTATTAATATCACCAATCTATCAAAGACCCTTTTGCTTTAGAAAGTTAAAAGAAATATTCCTAGTGTGAAATTGTTAGAGGGAAATGAGACCAATTTGGGACAAAAGCCGCCAAAGAAATGAAATCAAACCACAGAAACAAAATTGAGACTTCTTCCAACGACAATCAACAATACAATATTACTACTCCTTTATCATCAACATCTGATCATGTTCACTATCGTGATTGCAGGAATAGCAGTCATTAGTTGTCAACTGTATATTTCATTCATCACTTTTAGAAATCAGAGTTTCAACCATTATTATCCTAAACCACAAAACCAAATACACAAAACAATTTCAAGAATAAAACTTAAAGATGAGAAAGTGTTGGTAATTCAATTTAGAGAGAGTTTGACTGGACTCCATGGATCAGTTTAATTGATCCTGTCATTATGAATTAGCCACCTGACCAATGATTAGTTTGTGTGATAGGTTTTCTTATCTGATTTCAATGGAAGAAGGTTTACTTGATCTAGGTTGGAATTAGGACCAATAGTGGGATTAACAATTTGATGTCGTTTCCAAGGTTGTGGTGGTACAATTTGATTTAAGTTTCAATTATGATCATAGAGAATTTGGGAAGAATTTGATATGGATTTCATTGCTGATAGAATTTGGGAAGGGATACATGAGGATTCAATGATGGTGATAGAGCATTTATGGATCCATGATGGAGAAATGTTTATGAGTGTAATTTACTTGAAGGTTCAAGAAGGCATCAAATCAATTGTATTGGACGAACTAAGGGATGTAGTATCATTTATGGATGCAGAACCTGTGAACTTCGAAGATGAGATTAAACAAAGGGAAACAACAGAGGATGTACCGGTGGAAGAACAACCAGAAGAACAACAAGAAGTCGAAGAAGGGGAAGGACATCTAAATGAGTCCACAAGGAAAGAATTAATCACAGGGGGAGGGAGGTAAGAGTTTATATATAGTCATTTAAGTATATATTGTAGAAGAAGGAGAGGAAAGGAGAGGATGGGGAGGATGAGGAGAGAAGGGGGAGGAAGGAGAAGGAGAGGGGAAGGAGAGCTATGGGGAGGAAGGAAAGCTATGGAAGAGGAAGGAAAGCTATGGAAGAGGAAGGACAGGACGGTGGAGGAGAGGAAGAGAGAGGAAGGGGAGGTAGTAGAAGAAGGGGAACAAGGAGAAGAACATCTAGATGGGTCGACAAGGGATAGAAATAAGAATGTAGGTATAAGAAGAAATTTGTGTAGTCATTTCGGTATCTATGGTAGCGCCATCTTTTCTATTTGCACATCAAAATTTCTGTTGTGTTACTTGATAGGGCAATAGACAACACATTGAATAAACAAGGAGTCTGAAAACACAATGACAGACGCAAATCAAGCAGGTTTAGTTCCTCCATCGAACTACTACTTCCTTCTAAAGACTGAGAACATTCAACCATTGTTGGATATTGTCGATCAACTATCCAATGAAATCCAGAATAATCAACAACTAATTACCAAGATTAGCCAAATGATCGACTACAAATATTTGACGTATCCTAAACTAGAAATCTCGGAAGAATTATTACAAGCAGTTCCACAGTTTCCGCATCATGATGAAAATACAGAGCAAGAATCACGAATCGAGGAACAGAACAATCATCATGAAATGTATGATATAGACGAGGGAGATGAAGATGACGAAGAGGATGAAGAAGAACAAAACGAAGAAAGGAAACACCTGCAGATCGGAGAGCCATATAGTTCTTATCCAGATCCATTACACTATTTGCTAGAAAAGAAATATGACTTACCTCCAATACCAGAACCAAGTTCCACTTCCAAGGAAAGAATACAACAACTAGTACGAGATATATCTCAATTATCATCTATACATAAAGGAAAGCTAAGGAAGAATCAAAAATTGTTATCAGTGATAAACCGATATGAAAGATTCATAATGACAGAGTTGTTGCCTAGTTTAAGAGATCAGTTAAGTGAATATAATTCGAGTTTAAATACTAAACAATTGATGGAGAATAAATTTGAAAATATGAATAAGTTATATTCAAGATACTTACAGAATGTGAAGTATTTATTCAGATTAAGTGAATTATTAAACAAATTGGTTAATTTTATTAAACTCGATGAAGATTTTAATCATGAATTAAGTTTTCAGTTGAATTGTATTGATAGTTTGATTAACAATTTGAAGCTATATACTTGAATACCAAAAGTCCAGATAAATCGTTTCGGACAGTTGTCAGGTTGATTAACAATTTGCAGCTATATACTTGAATACCAAAAGTCCAGATAAATCGTTTCGGACAGTTGTCAGGTTGATTAACAATTTGCAGCTATATACTTGAATACCAGAAGTCCAGATAAATCGTTTCGGACAGCTGGCAAGGTGCCATCTTTCCTAGACTTGATTAGAGGAATGATCGGAATATTAATCAAAGCAATTCGGGTCCTTTGTCAACAACCCCAAAGTGTCATTATTTACTGGAATATTTACATTGCGCGAGTTAGAACTACCAACTTAACTATGGGGTTTAACACTCATTGGGATCGTCAATAATTTCTCCCTGAAGGGTTCTCCAGTGTAAAAAGCGACCCCAGATCCACTTGATTAATCAACTGTATGAATCAAGAAACAAAAGGGAAATGGTAAAAGTATATGTCGTGATTAATGAGATTTGATATCTGAGAAACCTTATAACTACAAAATGCGAATGACTGTTCTCTGATTCAAATGCAGCTTTCTCCAAGTTCGCCCATCGATTTGATCTTACTTGAAAGAATTTACCATCTAACACAATATATAAATAATTTATAGAACAAGAGATAAAAAAAGATTGGCTTCTATCGAAGTAGTACGCTTAATTGTGGACCATACTAATCCTCTTAGGCCCAATTGATTCCAGTTTATGAATCAAAGATCGTATGCAGTCTGTCGGAGATGATTTCCTCCGAGATAATAGTAATTACCTGCGATTCCTACGGAAACTAGACGACAGCATATTTTTTTCAATCTGAGATGAGAAAATTTTCAGATCGCCTAACTGCAACCCCAAGTAGATAACTCCTTCAAGTCAAATGTCCAATAATTTTAAACAAGAGTCAATTCTTGATCTTGAAGATAATTTCCTTCCGTTGATAATTGAATATGTACCTGATGAAAATTTGGAAGCTTGTTCTGATATTCCACAACTTGAAGAACTTCCGAGATGTCGCTTCATAAAAATCATTTCTACTGATGAGTTTGTAGAAATGGAGAAATCGTTGGTTCCAAGATTATTACCAGTTGATTATAAAGTCGAAGACTACTTTGGTAATGTTGTGGAATATAAAAAATTAAGACCACTTGCGTTTGTACAGTTGATGAGGAAGTATGTCAACTTTATGCCAGAGATTGTTTGCTTCACTCGAATGGAATTATTCATGTGGTTTTATAAGCAACATCCGGAGATTTTACAGAAATTGCCAAGAATTGATTTAACTTGCTTGAATAATTCTGTCCCAAATCATGTAAATAATTTTGATTTTGATGTGTACAATATCTACCGAGTTTGGGAAGTACCTGGACTTAATAACAAAAAGCTATTCTCGTCAATTAAATCCCTTCGGACCGACAACTTCCCAGAAAACTTTGAAGAAGGCTGGGGTGAAAACCTTCAAGAGTTAGAATTCATTGGGAACTTTTACAAACTCCCACCATTACCGTCTAATTTGAAGAAGTTGCAACTAGGAGGAAGTGGTGATCAGCCATGGCAGTCTAGGAAGCAACAGATAGATCTATCACGTAGCTCGCTTCCCCGGTTTCCTCTGGGATTGGAGTTTTTAAGATTATTTATTTGTGGATTGGATGAATTGGATATTTCATATTTGGAAAATTTACGGGACTTTGTCCTAGATGCAGACATTAAGCAAATGAGCCAATTGAAACTTCCTCGAGGAATTGAACGTGTAATATTGACGAACTCGCGAAACGAACCAACCTCAGACAGATACACGCTAACTTATAACAGACATACAACATCCAGACATCCAAACATACGGTCAATTGAGAATTTGGTCTCAATAGAATTATATAAATCGTTAAAAGAATTTCGAGTTGAGGATAAGTATAGCTCAACAACAACAATCTTTGACAATGTGTCTCTCCCTCTGTCTATACGGACTTTAGGGATTGATATAAACAATACCACACAAAACGAAGGAGATACGTTTGGAAATTTTGAACTTTTGCCAAACTTGAAACTACTCCAAGCCCTGATGTCTTTTGGATATGATCCATTAGGACTAGTGTTTCCCGACTCATTAAAGTTTCTAAGTGTGCATGGAGCATATTTTGATTCTCGTGGTTGGACCAAAGTTAGGCTACCACCTTCCCTCACTGGTTTGAAAATTAATTCCCCTAGGTTCGACGGGATCGAATTCCCAGAATCCTTAGTTAGTTTGGAGTTATCTTCAGGTGAGTACCTGAAGATAAAATTCAGGGAGTATTTGTGGCCAAAGAATTTAATTCATCTTAAACTTTCGAAGGTACATAAGGGGAAATTTAAGAAGCTTCCTCCTAAATTGCAAAAATTGGATTTGCTTAAAAATGGACTCCGGAAAGTGATTATCAAAAATGCACCTTCTCTAAGAGAAGTCGAGTTACTGTGTAATCTTTTTGAAAATATTGATGATACTAATTTTCAATTGCCAGATACTGTTGAGGTCATATCTTTAGATGAATGCCCTATCAAACAAATAGCTGTTAATGTGTTTCCAAAAATGTTACGAAAGCTTGAGTTAAAACATAATCAAATACGGCCAAGGATGTTGGACAACATAGTCTCCTCAAACTACCAAAACTTGACTCATTTGGATCTATTCTGTTGCGGAATTTCAAAATTGGATAACTTACCTTCGACATTGGAATGGATCCGCTTGGACAGAAATTCCCTCTCTTCCTTTTCACCAACTGTTTTGTCCAAGCTAACGAAATTGAAAGTAGCGTCAATTAGAAGAACCAGAATCACTAAACCCCTCCAAAGAGGAAATAAATTGGTATTTCCATCCTCTTTGGTTTCTTTGGATCTTTCTGAGAATCATTTTCATCCTGGTGCCGTCAAAAATTTATTGTTGCAGGCATGTGTCAATTTGAAAGAGTTGGTTATTAGTCGTAATAGAAATATGGAAGATGTTCAAGTTTTGGTTGATGTAGTTAACACCTTCTGTCCTAATATTGCTGAGTTGACTGTGGATGATACTCTTCGAGAGCGAGTGACAGGGGAACATAACTTTATCTGTTGGTTTCACTACTAAGAGAGTTACTGAGTTCTGAATTAGTCGAAGGTAGTGTATTGTCAATATACAAGTAACAATAGGGCACACTATATATCTCCTCAAAAAACTGATATAATTCTGCTAAAGTTGTGAAAGTAACAAGTATACAGAATAATTAAGACTAAAAATCATGAAGAAATTGACTTATGTAGACAATCTTCCAAAATAATAATTAAAGCAAATGCAAATATAAATATAAATATGAATATAAATAAAGATGAACTATCATATGCCACATTAACTAGTTTATGTAGCAATAGAGAAATGAAGGTTATATTTTATCAAGAATAGACCTGCAAACAAACCATCCAAACTTCGAAATATACGGAGTTGAAGCTCAAAGATCTTAGTCAGTCTGTCAAAAATGTTTTCTTCAGGGAGAATGGTGACTACTTCTTGCTCGCTGTACCACAATCATTTTGGTCAACACGCGTAGCTACTGAAATTTGGCTACGCGTTTTTTTCTGGGGGGGGGACTCCCATCTGGTGAACAATTTTTCAGATCAAATTATCATCCTCTATAGACAACTTACTTGATCCTCAAGTGAAGGTAAGAAAATGTCCAGTGATATTAAAGCAGAGATATTTCTCAAGCTTCCATATAACGTTATCCAATTGATAATTGATTATATCCCCAATGAATATTTAGTAGGTTATTCTGACATTCCAACACTTCAAGAATTTGCAGCACGTTCAGCATATCGCTACATTAAAATTATTTCCACTGATGAGTTTTGCCAGATGGATAAATCTCAAGCCATTCCAAGGTTAGATCCAATCGATTATAAGGTGGAAGACTACTTTGGCAATGTTATAGAGTATAAAGAAATGAAGCCATTTGCGTTTGTTCAATTCATGAAGGGGTTTGCAAACTTTTGCCCAAAGATTGTTTGCTTCACTCGAATGGAATTATTCATGTGGTTTCATAACCAACATCCAGAGATTTTAAAAAAATTACCAAGAATTGATTTGACTTGGTTAAATGCTTCTGTCCCAAGCCACGTAAATGATTTTGATTTTGCGATGTACAAAATCTATCGAGTTTGGGAAGTACCTGGATTAACTAACCAAAAGCTATTCGCGTCGATTAAATCCCTTCGGACTCATAATTTTCCAGCAAGCTTTCAAAAAGGGTGGGGTGAAAATCTTCAAGAGTTGGAGTTCAATGGAAACTTTCACAAGCTTCCACCATTGCCCTCTAATTTGAAAAAGTTGCAGTTAGGAGGATGCGGTGAGCTACAATGGCAATTCAGAAGGGAGCAGATAGATCTTTCCTCCAGTTCACTTCCTCGCTTTCCTTTGACATTGGAATTTTTAAGATTATTTATTTGTGAATTTGATGAAGTGGATATTTCCTATTTAGAAAATTTGCAAGACTTTCTCCTAGAAGGGGATATTAAGAATATGAACCAGTTGAAGCTTCCTCCAGGAATCAAACGTGTGGTATTGAAGAACTCGTGAAATGGAACTACGCCGCCTTCAATTCGAAGTTTAAATTCAATAGCATCGTATACAAACTTGCAAGAATTTCGAGTAGAAGATAGGAATGTTGTGAAATCAACATCGCTCCTTTCCGGTGTAGCGTTTCCTCAGTCTCTACAGACGCTAGATGTTAATATAGACGATTACAACGGTAGAATAGGTGGTAGACACGATGAAGATCCGTTTAGAAATTTTGTGCCTCCGTCAAACTTGCAGACTCTTCAAATTCTGACATTCGTTGGACTTAATAACCCATTAGAAATGGTACTCCCGGATTCGATAAAATTTCTAAGTGTCAGCACAGTGCAAAATCCCCTTGGTGTCGGTAATAAGTTTTATGACAGCACCCCTACTGATTGGAGCAAAGTAAGACTTCCATCTTCGTTGACTGGCTTTAGACTAGTTGCATTTACTTTTTGTGGGATTAAATTTCCAGAATCCTTAGTTAGCTTGGAATTGTATTCAATTATGAGGATCGATGTGACCGATTACCCATGGCCAGAGAATTTAGTCCATCTCAAGCTTTCGGCCGTACGGTCGGAATTTAAGAATCTTCCTCCCAAATTGCAAAAATTGGACTTGTCTGGAAATTGTTTCCAGAAAGTCATTATAGATCATGCGCCAAATTTAAAAGAAGTTGATGTACTGTATAACCGTCTTGAAAGTATCGATAATTCGAATTTCCGATTACCTGATACTGTGGAGATTGTATCTTTGCTGACATGTGTATGGGTTAAACAAATAGCTGCTAATGTGTTCCCAAAAATGTTGAGAAAACTCGATTTAAGTGACACGCCAGTACGTCGTATCACAATTGAAAACCTAGTTTCATCAAACTACCAAAACTTGACTCATCTAGATCTTTTCAGTTGCAAAATTTCTTCAAAATTAGTTAAGTTACCTCCAACATTGGAATGGCTCCGCTTGGACAAGAATCCGATTCCTTCATTTTCCCCAACAGTTTTTTCAAAGTTAACAAAATTGAAAGTCTTGTCAATGAGACGAATGAAAATCAATAAATTTCTCGAAAATGGTAATAAATTTGTATTTCCACCCTCCTTGATTTCTTTGGATCTTTCTGCCAATGATTTTAACCCCGGTGTGGCCAAAAATCTATTGTCGGATCTGTGTGTCAACTTGCAAGAATTCATTCTTGGTCACAATCCAGAAATGACTGATGTTCAGATTTTGGTTGATGTAGTTAAGAAGGTTTGTGCTGATATTGATGTGTTGACTTTGGACGACACTCTTAGAGGCCATGTAAGCGGGGAATATGATTTTATATGTTGGTCCACGCTGATTGAGTCATTATATTTTGATATATAAATTTGCTAGCCATCGTCATATATATTATGATTTTCCCCAAGAACTTCAATGACCGAGTAGATATATACTCAAAAAAATGGCTATAATCTTTCTAAAGATTTGAAACCAGTTATAGATAGAATACTAAATAATACAAATATCCCAAAAAAAATCAAATTGTCTACCAATTTTCCAAAATAGAACCCCAAGAATTAAAATAAAATACGAAATGGAAGGCATTATCTGACAAATTGAGATTATGTTTGTGGGATCTAGAATAGGCCTCAAAATTAAACAATGTAGACATTCAAACACGCAGAAAGGGTGTGACCAGTTTATTTCTAATACAAGTCATCGCCAGTTCAATGGAAATTCCTGGTCCGAGTGTTCTAATTTTATCTAAACCACTAACTCTATGAGGATAGCTGCAGATTCATTGTTATAATAATGGGAAGTGGGGCTTTCCGGGATGGAACCAATATCAGTTAACAGTAGAAATACCCGAGTGCAAATTGAAATAGATGAGGTAAAATCCAGTAGATGAAAGCTGTGGCTACTGATAGGAATTCTTATGAATGTATAAGCGAAGTACTCGTTTAAACCCGGCATGTCCAAAATACTGATGATATTCAGGAATAGTCAGTAACCAGCAACCGATCAATCACCCTATATTATCTAACTGCAGGAATTGGTATTAATTACCTGCAAAAGGATTCGATCAACGTATAGAACACGGATCCTCTTACACGCAACTAGTTCCAATTTTTGCCACAACGATATTATTCAGTCCGTTCCTTGTAGAGATTATGGTAATCGCCTATTCCAACTGAAATTTGGCAGCGCGTTTTTTCAGGGTCAACGGAATAAAAATTTCAGCTCAAATTATCAAACCCTGATAAACAACACATTAATCCTCTCGTGAATGTAATAAAATGTCCAGTGCTTTTAAACCAGAGCCAATTCTCAAGCTTCCGCATAATGTTATCCAATTGATAATTGATTGTATTCCTAATGATTATTTAGAAGTTTATTCTGACATTCCAATCTTGCAAGAATTTGCAGCACGTTCAGTATATCGCTACATAAAAATCGTTTCTGCTGATGAGTTTTACCATATGGATAAATATCAAGCCATTCCAAGACTAGAGCCAGTCGATTATGAGGTGGAAGACTACTTCGCGAATGTAAGGGAGTATAAAAAATTGCGGCCAGTTGCACTCGTGCAATTGATGAAGAAGTATACAAACTTTTGTCCCAACATTGTTTGTTTTACCCATATTGAATTATTCATGTGGTTTCATAAAAAGCATCCAGAGATTTTAAAGAAATTACCCAGAATTGATTTCACTTTGTTAAATGAATCTATCCCAAGCAATGTAAACAGTTTTGATTTTGAGATATACAACGTTTACCGAGTTTGGGAAGTACCAGGATTGTCTAACAAAAAACTATTCTCGTCAATTAAATCCCTTCGCTGTGACAACTTTCAAATAAATTTTCGAGAAGGCTGGGGTGAAAACCTTCAAGAGTTGGAATTCATTGGAAACTTTCGAACACTCCCACCCTTGCCATCTACTTTAAGAAAGTTGCAATTAGGAGGAAGTGGTAGTCTACCCTCGCAGTTTATGAGACAGCAAATAGATCTATCTTCGAGCTCACTTCCTAGCTTCCCTTTGGGATTGGAATGCTTAAAATTATTTATCTGTGACTTTGACGAATTGGATATTTCGTATTTGGAAAATTTACGTGACTTTCATCTCGTGGCGGATATAAAGAGTATGAGCCAGTTAAAGCTTCCTTTGCAAATTCAACGTGTGGCATTAAAGAACTCACGAAATGGAGGTTCCACATCTATTATGCAGAGTTTAAAATCCCTAGAATCATACAAAAACTTGAGAGAATTTAGAATTGAAGACAAGAATGTATGGAGAAGAACATCAGTCCTTGACAATGTAGTGTTTCCTCAATCTTTAGAGACATTAGAAATTAATATTCACAATTTCTCTGCTAAGCAAACAGGCTGGCAGGAAGAGGATCCGTTCACGAATTGTAAGCTTCCTCCGGGCTTGAAAGTTCTTCAAATTCAGACGCACATCGGACTCGAAAATCCATCAAAAATGGAAATTCCCAATTCACTAAAGTTTTTAAATATTAATACAGTGCAAGTGATTACTCATGAGGATGAATACTTTGACCAGGGCGGCCCCCATGATTGGAGCAATGTGCAGCTTCCGTCCCTCACTGGCTTGAGACTTGGTGCATCTACTTTCTATGGGATTGTTTTCCCAGAATCCTTACTTAGCTTGGAATGTTCCTCGCCTAGCAAGATCAAAATCGGCGATATAATGTTTCCAAAGCATTTAATACATCTCAAAATTTCAATGCTAAAGCTGGCGGAATTGAACGACCTTCCACCCATGTTGCAAAAATTGGATTTGCTTGAAAATGAACTCGAGAAAGTGATTATCAACAACGCACCTTCACTAAAAGAAGTTGAATTGCTGTGTAATATTTTTGGCAATATTAGTGGTTCTAACTTTCAATTACCTGATACGGTTGAAATACTTTCGTTAGAAGAATGTCCATGGGTTAAAGAAATCTCTGCCAATGTGTTCCCGACAAATTTGAGAAAGCTTGATTTGAAACATACTCCAGTGAGTCCCAATGCAATTAATAACATAATTTCATCAAACTATCAGCACTTGACTCATTTGGATCTATTCAGTTGCAAAATTTCAAAATTAGATAAGTTACCTCCAACATTGGAATGGATCCGATTAGACAGAAATCCAATTTCTTCGTTTTCACCAACAGCTTTATCCGAGTTAATAAAATTGAAGGTATTGTCAATGAGAAGTACTGAAATCAATGGATTTCTCGAGAATGGAAATAAATTGGTATTTCCTGGTTCTTTGATTAGTTTGGATTTATCTGGTAATCATTTCCACCCAGGTGCAGTCAGAAGTTTAGTATTGTATCTGTGCGTCAACTTACAAGAATTGATTCTTGTTCATAATCCAGACATGAACGATGTTCAAATTTTGGTTGATGTAGTTAAGACGTTTTGTCCGGCTATTGATGAGTTCACTTTGGATGGTACTCATAGAGAACGTGTAAGAGGAGATCATGATTTTATATGCTGGTCCACAATGATTGAACAGAAGTACTTTGACTGGTACGATTGATACGATAACTCAATACTCAAAAAAACTCATATAATCTTTCTAAAAATGTGAAACTAACTAATATATAGATCAATAAATAATACAAACATCTTGAAGAAAATCAAATTAAATACCAAATTTTCCAAATAATAGAAACCCCAAGAACTAAAATAAACATATAAAAAATGAACCAAAATGTTATTTCATTCATTCTCTCCCTCTCCAAGAACTGAACAATAAAACTCATTGTCGTTAAAACCAAACCTTATACATATAACAATAATGATGCTGATGATAATACTAATAAAATGCAACCAAAACTAAACTCGGACAGAAATAAATATCATTTTAATCTTGTCCATTCAGAGAAACTGATTCCTCTGACGAAATTAAACTATTGATAGTAGGCTTTTTAGATATATATGGAGGTGAAGTATGTTCCTTATTTTGTTCAACTGTCATTCGTGAACTATCCCCATCTCCTTCATTTATCCTCTCAATCAATACTTTCATAGGTTTGGGACTAGCTGAACTTATCGAAACTGATGGAATACTTGCTGCATCGATATCCAAAGATTTCTCTTTTTGTTCTGCATTCAATACTCCCTTTAACCAATTCCTCTTATTATCTGGATTAGGTGACGATGTTGAGGATGATGATGAGGTACTAATAATTGGAGCCATAGTAGGGGGGATATTTTCACTAACTGATGTAGTACATAGGATAGTTGGATTAGGTAAATTAGATACCGACGGTAAACTAGAATTTGAAATCACCGAATTTCGATTAAAAATTTGTGTTAGTGGAGATTTTGAAGATATATTCGAAGAAGTGGTACGATGGAGATTTGGTGTACTTCTAATAGATTGATGAAATAATGGTGATAATGGACTCATCAAATTTGATGAAAATGTCGATGATGTAATTGAAGATGCAGATTTTAAAGGTGGCGGTAATGATATACTAGTGGCAGTAGTGTCAAATGTAGAATTTGCAGGTGCTGACTTCAAACTGTCTTCATCTGATGATAATCCTAAATCATGAGTTGAACGTAATAAGGAAAGTGGTCTTGGTCTTCTCTTCCTACTAAAGTGATGGGTAGGAATCTTCAAATCATCAGAAACTGGTAACTCGCGCTTTTCCATTGGCGTGGGTTGTTGCAAAACTTGTGTTGTTGGTTGTTGTTGCTGCTGATGAGGCGCAGGAAGTGGTGGTAGTGGTTTATTAGTAATATCCCTTTGTACTTGTTGTTGTTGCTGTTGTTGTTGAAAATGGTGATGAGGTACAATTGGTGACACCTGTTGTTGCATGTAGAATCCATTTTGAGGAGATAGTATAGGTTGAGCATATGATTGTTGAACATAGTACTGATTCAGATATTGAATAATCTTACCTGAGTTTACATTTTGATAACTTGGTTGGTTGGACATATATTGAGGTGGTGGTTGAATGGCATGTTGCTGTTGTTGTTGTGGTTGTTGTTGTGATTCCGGGTGTTGCTGTTGTTGCTGTTGTTGCTCTTCATGCAGTTGTTGACGTTGAAGCTTATTCTTCCGTCTTGTCTTACCCTTGGATTCCACTTCATCATTTTTATTCAAATACGTTTCATAAGAATGTACCGTTTGTTTATGTTGACGTAAATTATCCAATCTACTAAAATTCTTGGAGCAATATGGACATGAGAATGGTCTTTCACCAGTATGCTTCCGTTTATGTCTTGCTAAATGTTCACTTCTAGTGAATGACATAGTACATCCTGGGTATCCAGTACATTGGAAGACTCTGCCTTTGGATGGTCTCTTTGATTTTGTTTTCTGGTTAGTTCCTACATTAGAAACAGTAACCATGTCTTGTTGAGAAGTTGGTGAGGATAGTTGAGATTGTTCTGATTCCCGTATTGGTGGTATTTTGATTGCTGGAAGTGGAAGCAATAATCCTCCTCCAGACAGAGCCGCCGTATGCTGCCTTGGCAGTTGATGTGCATTAGACAAGTCCATTGCCCCATTTTGTAGGTAATGTGGATGGGATTGGTGGTTCTGAGGGTGTAGTTGGGGAGTAATCTGACCCGAGGAGGGTTGTGATTGTTGAGATTGCAGATTAGGTGAATATAGATGACTATTCGTTATCATACTCTCTATGTGTTAACTCTCTCACTCCTTCTTAAGTATAGATTTGTTCAAAGCACTTCTCGTTCTTCTTGTGTGCTTGAGTGATTTCCTTTGTTAATTTATGATTTCTTTCACTCTAAGTTTCATAAATCTTTCAATTCTATTTTTGTCTTTCTCTCCTTCTGTCTGTCTGTCTGTCTATCTGCTTTCGTGTTATACAAAAATGTCAGAAAGTAAAAGTTAAAATTTTCAAGAGAGTGTCGTTGGAACTGTTAAAGATACTGATAGGTTTATGATAGTGCCGTATAATGTGGATGTATGTGAGATGTCTTTTTAAAATGTCTGTCTGTTTTCTCGTAATTGACCTTTTTTTTTTCTCTAATGGAAGATTTCGTTTGGAACTAAGAAATGTAGGAACGGGTATTATTTTTTCCCCTTTGAGATTGTCGCGAACACTTGATTGCTCTTTTATTTTTAACTCACTCCGTTTTTTTCTCCCTGTTTGACGTCTTACAAATCAAGTCGAAGTATAATCAGACTTAGCTGGACTAATGCTTGTGTAAATGAGTGAGTAGTTTCAGGAAATACAAGTCAAATGTATTTGGAAAGGGAGTTTGGGAAAATGTGTCTGCTTTTTGAATGAAAAAAAAAAAGTGAATGATTACCTTCAAATTTAAATAAAACTGTAAATAAAAAAAACACTTTTTTTTTCTTTGGTTCCTGTTTTTATTTGGTTTCAAATTGGTTCTAAAATAATTTTTGAATTAAATTTAAAAAAAAAATATTTTTAAAATGGAAATTCAAATTCTTCCCTTTATTTTTTATGCAGTTTTGTGGGTAGTTGTCTTTACAAACTTGATTGACGCGCTGCTAACAAAGCCTGTTTCCAAAACTAGTATAATGATAATTGGAGCTTCCACAATTAGAACGCTCTATGTTTGGCCAATACACTAAACCAAGCCAAATTGTTTTGTGCGGATCTTCAAATTAATCAGCCGTGGGGATCTATCCGAATAAAGTTGATCTCAAAAACGTTCTTTTTGAAAACCTGAAATCTAAGTCTCTTGAAATAAAAAACTAAGACTTTTAGTTTTGTTGATGTGTGTTATTTTTCTTCTTCTGAAAATTTATTAATTATCTGAAAATGTTTTTGGGATAATGTGTGCCCAAAAAAATAATTCTTGCAACTATTTGATAAGTCCGTTGATATAAATTAAATAATAATTTTGACTTTTGGTTTCGACTAAAAATTATTATCTGGAGTCAGGTGTTACTTGATTCCCCTTTGTGTTAAATATAGTGTGGTATTTTTCCGGATATTTTCTTTGAAATCTATAAATCTGATCAAAGTCTAATGAAGCTGAATCTATGTATTATAAATAAAAAAAATCTTCGAGAAGATCTCTCGTCAAATCGACCCCACAACAGGAAACTGTAGTTTTTGTTAATAACATAAGATAAGAGAATAAAAGTTTGAAAAAAAAGGGTTAGGAAATTTCTAAAAAATGGAAGATTTGGCTAGTTGATATATTTTTTATCTCGCATCGAAAAAAATATATTATTGCGCCAATTCACAATTTATTGTTCCTAATTCTAAAAATATTTTTTGGCTGTATGCACGCAAAAACCTTATATTTTCGTAAGCAATTCCCCTTTTTATTTTTTTTTTTTCACAAAAAAAAATTGATACATTCTTTATTTTTTATATGATCCTTATATTTTCTTATATTTTAATAATATTTTATAAATCTAAATCGCCAAAATAAGATTTCCGTAGAAAATAATTTGTCAAAACGACCATGGGATTCTACCTTCTTTCCTAAGAACAGTAAAATCATTATCATGTACCGTCAAACACCTTTGACAATTGGATCTGTCTCCAGTGAATCATTTCAATGGATGCCAATTGTTTTTGACCCCCCTTAAAATGAACTTTAATCGTATGACAACTTTGCCATTTTTAGTCTCTCCTGATAACCCCATCATTCAGGTTCGTGTTTTTGAACCTGAAATAGGATAAGAATCAAGCACGACGTTCTAAAATATATAAAATTATTATTTCAGGTGGGGAACTAGTTTTTGGGGGGTCTCCGACAAAGGCTTCTAACCATTATTGATTTTTGAGATCGCATTGTTTCATGAAGATAAGAATTCTAGAAGCTATTATTTGCTGGTTTCCCTATGGGGTGGCGATTACTAAAGACGAAAAACAATAAGCCTAACTCGGATATTCTTACCTCAAAAACGTGAACCAAAAAATATTGCTATTTATGTTTGGCGATTAAACCGTTCTTTTGATCGAATCATTTTCAGGTTCCTAAGACCGATAAGAATCATTTGCGCCAGTGGATCTTGCCCCTTTTCAGTACAAGGGGAAGTTGAAGTCGAGCCTAAATGTATCATTTTAGCGAGGAGAAAACAAATTGCTCCCCTCTCTCTCGATGATGTAGAACCTGAAAATAAGCAATGACGTGTTTAATGAAGTTTAATTATCTTACTTTTCTAGAACGCTGAGGGTAGCTTATAACGATGTCACGTTACAACAGAAGTACTCTACTTGTCATTGTGTTTTTGTTAAGAAAAAAAATTCAAAAAAATGCAGCTGCAACAACTTGTCAATCCAACAGGGAAAAACCATAAGAAAGGACGGTTGAAAAATAATTTACATGTATTTTATTATTTCAACAACAGATCTAGAGTTTGGAAATAATATCGAACAAGTTTAGTTTATGCATAATATTGCTTGCATACATTCCTGCTAAATAATTTATTTTATCTTCTTATAATTTCAAATTATGAACAGATTTAATATTTTGGGACAATTTTTTCAACTTAAGAAAATGTACCTGAACAAAAAACCCCACATTTCAGAGTTGTTTCTTGACTCTTGGGTTGCAATAATGCTCGCTACGTCTTCCGTTTATCGCTGTACACAAATCTTGTGAAGTGATTTCATGGTGGATCATAAACGTTTATTACTACAAAGGTAACTCTGTTCATTTGAATTTTATGCAATAACTCGCTGTTTCATACCGCTTTTAGAGGGAAGTCGTAATTGTGGAGCATGCGCTTTCTTTGAATGGATTTCCTCCAGGCGCATCTAATTGGAAGATAAACAACTTTTCTAGAAATATTTTTAATCGAAAAATTTCCAAAAAAATAATAATAATAATAATAATATTCATCGTTAAGTAATGAATAGAACAACGTTTTGAAAATGTATTACAGATCTGTAGGTATTGTCTAGATCCTTCCATCGACTAAAATAAGAAAACTCTAAGACTTTTTTACAGTTTCTTCTTTTACCGGACATTAAATTTTTAGATTTATTTCTGGAAGGAAATATATTTATCCACCCCTCCCTCTCTTCTATTTTATTCCTGTCCCTTGGCCCCTATAACTAAAGCAATAATCATCGATCTAGTCGATCTTTTATCTTGTGCACTTCTAAGGCTGATGTTTAATGATGATTGAACGTTAATTTCAACAATAATCCGCTTTATCTGATCAGGCCATAATTCGTATTCTGAGAATTAACTGTTCGGAAATCAATAACCACGAGGCTAATCCGAATAATCCCCCTCTTTGCGTTAAAAAATACAAATAATCAGAATATTTATTTATTAGTTTCATTTAATGGTACAAAACCGTTTATTATTCAAAGAAAAATTGATCAATAATCGCGGTGCTTTAAAACTTATCCGATCAAACAAAATACTACAAGAATATCCTCAACATAGATCTGCATTCCACAACCTGAATTGTAAACCTGGATTTAGTCAAATATTTTATAGTCGCTTATCTTCAGATCTAGACTTGGGTGTTAAGGAGTGTTTTTTTTGCAGCCAACGGGAACAATCTAGTCGGCTTGAATATATTCAAGGCGGTGGCTGGTTAGTCCGGGGAATGTGGACAAGTCATAGTATTATTCCGGTTAGTCCAATACGTGGCTTTGACAGATAAATTTTTCAACATCCGCCTCGAAACTTCGAAATCAAATGTTTGGGACTGTTGTGAATGATTATGGGCTCTAGTACTGTAGTTCACCACTTTATATGAGGTGAATGCTTGTTGCAATAGTCCAGGGGAAGGCATTTTCTATAAATCACGTCTCAAGCCGATCCAGGAGATTTCAGGGGTGTTTTGAAACATCCCTTTCGCTTTGCCCTTGCGTTAGGAGTCATGTTCGGGAAAGCCCTCTTCTTCTCCAGGATAGACTAGGCATATTTCCGCTATTATGTGCACATGCAAAAATATTTTTCAAGATTATCTGCTGCCACCTTGAGTCAGCGCCTGATGGCTTGCTTATTGTATCCTCTCAAAAATAATAGAATTGTTTATCGGATGTATGTGTTTGATATTGCATGAATTGTTTAATGCAAGCCATTATTTTTATCTCGTTTATCAACCAGATTTTTGAGTAGCAATTATATCCCGCCTTATTTCAAACGCGTTTGTAACTGATTAGTAACAGATTGAATAGTCTGGATTAATTTTATCCTAAATGGGAATGAGCCCATCAGACAACGCATCTACTTGCCCAATACGAATAGTACCATGAATTAGAGAATTCTATATCGGGGTGCTACATGCACAACTATAGTGTTTTTGGCCCTGTATCGGAATTCTACGTTGGCAGTTATTTATTCTTTTGAACCTCTACCGGTATCTGATCCCCAATATTTTTTTGTATAATGTTTGGTATTGCATAGCCATAGATACTATATTATTTAAAAGGAGGTTTGTTTACAAAATTTGATATTACGGGTAATTTAACAATTGGGTGGAATTTACATGGTTCGCGTTTGGAAAGAATGAGTTTGATATTAAGGGACAACTCTGGTCAGGATATACAAATTCTTATAAACTAACGCATTTTGTTCATTTCTCCTTTGACTCTATATAAAATTCCTATAATGTAATTTCGTAAATGACAATAGTGAATGTTCTTGTTTTTTTTTGCAACCACTTAATCTGTAAATTAACTTATCAATACTTTATTGTTAAATGGTATATTTTAATTTAATTACTAGAATCTATAAAAGGGAAAGAGATTTACTGCTAATTTTGTTTCATATTTTATAATATTTAGAATTCTTTTTCTTGACTCTATTGCTTTATCATTAAACTTAAGACACGTATGTGTACCAACAAGAACAAGTACAAATCAACCCAATAAATCCTTGGGACTTATAAAATTATACTACTGAAATTTCAATAGATATGCCTTCCGGCGACTTGCAAATTTATGAATCCCATTGGTAGACTCTCGTGAACCAAATTTGGTTTCATTTATGCTTTGCTGGTCAATCTAGATATTTCCCATCTCGAATCTTTGATAGATCGAACTTTTAAATTAATCAAGAAGGCTGAAATAAATTTCAGCCTTCTAGTGGTTCAATCTAATGAATTTTCGAGACGGGACATATCTGAGTTAGTTCAAATTAATCAAAAAGGCACAACTGAGACCAAGTTTGGTTCATGTCAGTCAACCAAGCAGCAGATTTCGAAAGAGTCTACACCCAATCCAAAGAACCCAACACAAAAAGAATTAGCATCTGCTTTGGTTTCAACTCTTCCAAAATAGTGTATCTGGTAAAGAATCAAACTCTTGGGATGATCTAGCTTCCATACCGCAAGGTCATCTCTTTACGAAATTCTGGGACAATGACGCAGCTATTGATGTGGGTCTTGCATTCCCTCTTAGATTTCTCTCTATCCCAAGCTCATCATAAGAAGGCATTTCATGGAAATAAATTAGACGTTCTCTCTAAAATGCTGTCCAAATCCACTGAATTTTATAGTAATTTTATTTGATACATATCGCTCCCCTACCATGGACATTTGCCCGTCTTTCTAGAAAAAGAAAAGGGTTGTCAGATGTTCTTCATTGACCTACGGTTTGCCACTACATTCGGAACTGACATCAGAAAATTCGTCTCCCAATATATTCGAAATTCTCCAAAAGAAACAACTTTGCAAAACAAAGACACTTTCTTTAATGGTTTCCATCTAATCAAGCCCCTTTCGATTGATCTTTACGGATTAATCTACGACATGATAAATCAATTTGGAAATTATTAATCTTTTTTATTAAAAATATACACTCCTGGATGGTATCGAATCTACTTGTACCACATCACAGGGATTTTACGATTATTAAAAATAATTGTTATTTATAAATGAAACTTATATGCATAAATTAGTAGTCGTACGATGGAAATTGCCTTTAGCGGCTTAACAACATGTACTAGTACCTTGATTTGTTGGATTATTCTCAATACTAATATCAATTGTTTCTGGTTTATTGCCGCCATCTTTATTCCCATCTCCTCCTTCACCACTACCATCTTGACTAAATTCAGGTAATGATTGAGCGATCTTCTTAAATAATAATTTGACGTTATGATTTGCTTTTGTTGAAGTTTCAATGAAAAATTTTGATCCAATTTTATTATGTAATTGTTCTACATCTTCAATACTGACTTGTCGTTTATCATTGGCTAAATCCAGTTTATTTCCAACAAGCACTATAATCACATCATCTCCTCTTTCTAATTTAACATCTTTAATCCATTTATCTAAATTCAAAAATGATTTTTTATTGGTAATATCATAACAAATAACAGCAACATGAGAATCACGAATATATGAAGGGATTAAAGATCGGAACCGTTCTTGACCAGCAGTGTCCCATAATTGTAATCTAATTGTTTTCCCTTCTTCTAGATACATTGTTTTAGATAAGAAATCTATTCCAATTGTTGCTGCATAAGTTTCATCAAATGTATCATACATAAATCGAGTGATTAAGGATGTTTTACCAACACTTTGATCTCCCAAGAAAACGATTTTATATTTCCTTAGAATGTTTGATTTGTCTCCTGGAGCTGTTGAACTCATTGTATGTATATATGCTATTGGGGGGATGGGGGGAGGGGAGGATTCTCTATGATAAATATGTGCGCCCAAATAATTGATAGTCTATTTTTTTACACTCTGGTTGAATGCCTTATAATCTTCTTTTTGAATGGGATTTAGAAGAAGTTGATACTCTTATCGGGTTTCTTCTCTCTATAGTATTACAATCGTTGCGTTACTAACTGAAGCTCCTTTATAAATTGGATAACAAGTAAAATGATGATGTTGAAAGTTTGTATGAGTGGGTTGTCGTTCCCAAGTTTCTTTTTTGAATTTTTTTTTAACTATGGAAGTAGTGTAAATGACCTCAAAATCTTTATAGTGTGCTGATTATATAATCAAGATTTTCATCCTTTCTAATTTATGATCACACTTACACTACTTTTTTGACAATTCAACTTGGAAGAAGACTACACATCCCCATCACACATCAACAATGGATGACGCAGAATTGAATGCTATTAGAGCAGCTAGATTAGCCGAACTACAAAAGAATGCAGCAGGTGGTGGAAGCAGTAGCACAGGATCCAATTCTGCTTCAGGTGCTACAGGAGGAGCAGGAGCAAATGCAGATGCAATATTGGCAAGAGTTTTAGATACAGCAGCTAGAGAAAGATTAAGTAGAGTTAGAATGGTAAGACCAGATCGTGCCCAATCAGTTGAACAATATATCTTGAAATTATATTCAATGGGCCAAATTAATCGTAAATTAGTTGAAAAAGATATTGTTGAAATATTGGATGGAATAAGTAGAGATAGTTCTCAACAACAAACTACTAAGATTACTTATAATAGAAAGCATATAGCTGTTGATGATGACGAGGATGACGATGATGACTTCTTTGATTAGCGGGAGCTTATAATAGTTAGTCGTATATACATATAAATTAAAATTGCATAGTTACACATAGTTGGCTTTTATTCCTGCATATAATAACATCACCAAAATTTTTTTTTTTTTTACACTTTGGCGTTTGTGTTTTGTTGTTTACAATTTTTTGTGGATTTGTTTACATTTACAGTTTTATCACTTTTTCTTTTTACAACCAAATCATTATTTACCTTCAAACTTAAAGACAACTCAACTAAGCAATCCAATCTATGTCAAACATTCAAGTAGTTGTTCGTTGTCGTGCAAGAAATGACAACGAAGTTAAGGCGAACTCGCCAATTGTGGTTGAATTAGCAGATGATCTTTACTCGGCGTCTGAGCCATTCATCACCATTCATCAACCAATTTCAATCAATAATAACAATAGTTCCAACAGGAGATCAATATCGCCATTGATACAGAATCAAAAAACGTATAAGGTGGATCAAATTTATGGCTCACAAGCTGACCAACAATTGCTATTTGAAAATGTTGCATTACCACTCTTGAATGATTTCATTAATGGATATAATTGTACCATCTTGGCATATGGACAAACTGGTACTGGAAAGACATACACCATGTGTGGTGGAGCTGACTTTACTACGAATTTAGAAATTTGTGAACTGGCGGGAATAATTCCAAGAATCCTTTCAGAATTATTTGCAAAACTTGCTAAGCATACTGAAGATTATATGGTTAAATGTTCCTATATTGAACTATATAATGAAAATTTAAAAGATTTATTACAAGATGAGAATAATAAGGGTAATAATTTAAAAATATTCGAACAAAATAATTCCAAGAACCCAAACCAGAACAACTCAATAAAGATTCATAACCTAAGTGAGCATTGTATTGGTAGTTTTCAAGAAGGACTCAAATACCTAAAAATGGGATTAAATCGAAAAAAGACAAGTAGTACCAAGCTTAATGATGTTTCTTCTAGATCACATACAATCTTTTCCATAACTTTATACACAAAATCGTGGTCTCAAGAAGACAAGTATCGGGTATCTAAATTAAATTTAGTTGATTTAGCTGGATCTGAAAATATCTCTAGATCAGGGTCAATGGTAAAAGAGACTGGTTCTATCAACCAATCGTTGTTAACATTAGGTAGAGTTTTTAATGCACTCAGTGATCAACAAGCTTCAGCACAACAGCAACAATCATCAGCATCTTCTGTTACTTCATCCAATTCAAAACAAAACCATAATCACATTCCATACCGTGAATCCAAGTTAACTAGATTATTACAAGAATCCATTGGTGGAAATACCAAAACAGCATTAATTGCCACAATTTCGCCAGCAAAAATCAATATTGACGAAACCTGCTCTACTTTAAGTTATGCAAGTAAAGCCAAAAACATCAAGAATTTACCTCAAACTGGACATGATTCTGAACAAGTCATGAAGAAGATTTTGGTGCTGAATTTATCTGAAGAGATAAATAGGTTGAATTTTGATTTGATTGCAACTAGACGTAAGAATGGGGTATATTTGGATGATGATAATTATCAAAAGTTGATTGATGAACAGGAAGCTTTGAAGACGATGGTAAAAGAGCAATCATTGAAAATTGTACAATTATCTAATAAATGTGAACAATTGGATGGTTGTAAACAAGAATTAAGAAAGGCTAATACACAAATTGAAATATTAAGTAATGAACGTGATCAGTATCAGAAACAACAAAATCAATTGACTATAGATTATGAGTGTTTAAAAGAACAAAACACGGCGATGAAACAAAAGGTAAAGAAAGTACATGAGACATATAATAACTCAACCGATTTATTAGTCAAGACAATTTTTAGGACGATTCAAGACACCATTGAGTCTTCGAAGAAATTAATGACTTATAGGACGCATGATCAGAGCAATGTTGTCGATAGTTTAACTAAATTTGAATCTCAATTAACTGGAAAGATTCAGAAATATAATGATTCAGTGTCAGGAACAATAGAGAAGTATAATCAGAAGATTTTACTGTTTCTTACGGGTGATATACGTTCCTTATTGGACCATTATACTGGACTTTATGAAAAGATACTAGACTCTGAGAAACAATTAACATCACAAGCTCATGATCGTATAGTTGAATTGGAATTTGCTAATGAGGAATTCACCAGGTTTTTGCGAAATAAACATTTGACTGAATCTATGCAAGTAAAAATTTCCCAAACATCTATCGCAATGGTTAATGAAAAGATCCAAGAGTTCAAAAGAAAGACCACCAAAGCAGTTAATGAAGCAGTTAATGATATTATCACGAAGCAATCTGGCCTGATCTTAAATCAAATCACTGAATCACAACACGAGATAATCAATTCTGACCTCTCACAAGAACGAAATAACTTGTACACTCAGGAATCTAAATGGAAAGACAAATTTGCGGAAATGCTCTCGGGAATTCAAGGCCATATACAAGATCATGGCAGCCTTATTGATTCCCATCATGAAGAAGTTAAATCTTTGTCTCTCAATAATAGGAAAAATATTGACGAATTGAAGGAGATGGCTGAGAAGTTCAAATTATCAAATGAAGTGGGCAATCCGCCTGATTTCTCTGCCTCTTTTGCAGAAGTTTCAAAGGCTGTTGAAGTTGATAATGAAGAACTAATTAATGTCTTGACTGAATCCAATGAGAAACTTGAACAGATTAAAGAAATCGACATGAAGAATCAATTTGTGGTTTCACCAATACGACCTACACCAACCAGATCTCCATCCAAGAAGGGTAGAAAGAGAAGCCACTCAGTATCTCCGATCAAGATTCAAAGACTGCTGTTGGATTTACCGGGTGGAGTGTCTACTAATATACCGAGATTGAAAAAGTCTAAATCATTATGTCAGGACAACATTAATGAGAAAGAGAATCAAACAAGTGGTCAAGAGGACAATAGAACCCAGAAGAAAAGAAGGATGGTAATTATGAAGGATGAACTTAATCTACTAAGTTAAATTACTTTTAGTTTATGTTATATTTTATATAATGGACAGTATTAATATTATTTATGGTTTATACAAACATGTAGCTTATCTCTATTGCCTCTACGTCATAGTTTTAGTTTTGTATTGCGCTACCATATTATCACCAGAAAAAAAAAAGAACACCGAATTAAAAATCTAAAGATTAGATTGATTAATGGGGCAAAAGTCAACAAAAGGACACACCAAGTTTTATATGTCTATAGTCAATATAATAAGTAATTAAGCAGAAGCAAGTAACTAACAATGTTGAGTAAGACGGTTCGATATTTGATTGGGTATTCAGCCATATCAGTCGGGCTTATCAGTTGGTCTATCCATGATTCATTGACTCAATCATATAATTTCACCATGTTTATAGTTGAAATGACAGATGGAATTAAATTAGGAATATTACTTAATTTTATAATCTTTTCATTTATGATAATCATGAAACTATTACAATTGATAATCTTTGGAGAATTAAGAATCATTGAATTGGAACATTTATTCGAAACTTTACCATTTTTCATTATCAATTTATTTCTTAATTTAGCCACGGGTGATAATAATATCATATTGAATGTATTACTTATGGGGTTTGCTATTAGTTTTAAAATATTCCATATTTTGATATTTGATCGATTAGATTTCCTTAATTTAACAATTGTTAATCATTTAATGACTCAAGATTTAACATTCATGGACGCATTATCAGTATATTTATCCCTGATTAGTTTTTGGTTAAATTTAATATTTATTGGGTTAGATTTTGCTATGGCCAAGTTCTTAATCTATGATGTATTCCAAGGGATCAATTCAGTAACTTGTTTACTTTTTGGATTTCAATTTGCAGTACAGGGGGTAGAAGCATTAACTAATTATTCGAAATTGTTATTAGGAATTTATGAAACCTTGTTTTATAGAATAGATAAACTGCCTAATATGATGCTGGTTCGTTTCCCTATGGATGGCCCCATGGAGATTAATGGAATTCCCATAGAAGGTACCTATCCATTTCCACAACCAACACCGAATACAACAGAACCAGAAGAGGATGATGCAGAAGACAGTGAATCTGATCAAGCTACGCTTAATGAGGAGGATGAGGAGGACGAAGATATGCCAGAGCCCCAGGCACCAGACCCTAACTTAGAATTCAACTTTGAAGATGACGACGATGATGACGACGATGAAGATCAAGAAAAAATATGGGAAAATAAAGCCTATTACACCAAAGCAGTCGACATCTGTGCAGCCATTCTCACATCAGTCTCATACATTGTATTCATATATTTATTAACCTTCCATTCAGGTTCCCAGCTCCCCTTATCAATGCTACAAGGAACTTATTCATCCATACGTAAATCATACCTAGAAATCAAACAATTATTGCTATTTATAGAATCTTCAAAACGATTAGATGCACAACTCCCAAATGCAACAACTGAAGATTTAGAACAAGCAGATAATTTATGTATAATATGTCGTGAGACTATGCATACACCTTATGATTTTATTCAATTGCATCACAGACCCCAACCACAAAGACGATGTCCTAAAAAGCTTGGATGTGGTCATATTTTACATGTCGGGTGTTTGAAGGAATGGTTAGAGAGATCAGATAGTTGTCCGTTGTGTAGACGGAAAGTATTTCTCAGCGAGGCGGAAGCACGGGCTGCTGCCATTGCTGCGGCCAATCAACCACATCCTGAACCGGCTCAGGCTCAAAATCCTCCGGTGGAAGTACCCGAACCACCTCAAGCACAGCCTGGTAATATACCTGTCCCACCTCCACAAACGGCCGATATTCCCCAACCTACCACCGTACCAATACAACAACAACAACCATCTAATATCGATCATCTTAATGAAGTCACTACTGCTCCGCCTGTAGAAGGCACCTCAACCCAACTAACAACATCAGGAGAACCAAATACTCAATCAACAACATGTCAAACTATCTCACTTCCCCATAATGCCCTACTACCACCTGGTTGGATTCTACTACCATTAGAAAAACCGAATCCATCAGCTGAAGGAGAATGCGAGGGAGATTATAAAGTTAGTTTATCCAAGATTCATCTGGCGACATTGAGAATTAGGAGGAATACTGAATCTGGAAGAGCTATGATTAGAACTTATGAGCTTCCTAGAGAGGTTATAAATTGAGTAAATTTGTATAGAGGTAATGAAAAGTTAATAAATATTATTACAATGTAAAATTAAAAGTCTATAAATCTAACCTGTCTTTTGTGTATATCACTAATCGAAATCAAAATCAAAATCTATCATTGTCTGTTGACTACCACCGATATTTCCTTGAGGTCCACTACCATTATTATTGTGTGGTGCCTCAAGACTAGATCCTCGTGTATCGTATAATTCTAAACTGTTTCTTCTCATATCAAATGCATCAAATTTCGGATTTGAATCCTCGAATTCGTCTTCTTCATCTTCATCGCCTCTTTCGATGTTCGGTTCCCATTTTTGAGATGTTTCGGGAAATGAAGTTTCATCTAAATCGATAGTCTCAGGTTGATGTTTGTCCGGTTCTGCCTCTTCTTCGTCAGAACTGATCTCACTCCATCCTCCTTCGGTATTGTTCTCAACAGTCGCATTCTCGATATCTTCATTATCAGAGCCATCGTCTTTGTCTGAACTTATATCACTCCATCCTTCATCTTGAGTAGGAATAGGCAGAATGAGCTTTGTAGAACTTAGTGTGTCTGAATGGTCACTAATTGAATCAGAACTGATATCACTCCATCCATTCGCTTCATGATCGGAATCATTGCCGGGAAGTTGATCTTTTTCCAAGTCCATTTTTCCATTTTGTTGAACAATATCAGAACGACTAGATTGTACACTCAACCCTTCACTCATAACCACATCTTCATCTGATGAAATCTCATCCCATCCATTACTCACCCCATTTCCAATCCTTTCTCTTTCATCCACTTTTTCGATCCTTTCATACAACCTCTCCATTGAGATTTCAATATCCTTCAGGTCAAACACAAACAGAAACTCCCTACATTTATCCAGCTCCCCCTCAATCGTCTCCTTAATCCTATCCAACCTCTCAACCACCTCAGATTTTGTCCTATATGGCTGTCCCAACATCTCCAACTTATCCAAATCATCTTGTACGATATATCCATTGACAACCTTGGTAGCTTGGGATAAATTACACAACACAAGCATAAAATATAACACCCCTTCGGTATTATATGGTGGTTCTAATATGAATTCCTGGATTCTGTTCATGACTGTTTCATAATCCTGTTTGATGAATAGGTTCCAGAGGGCAGTGATGACATATAAGGGAGTTAGCGTCTTCAGTCCCGATCTCCATACGGGTGCCGTGTTTGACCGACTTCGTTGCGATGTATTGGTGGAGTTCACATTAGTGATTGTATAGAATGATATTAGATATTCGAAGAATTTTTCAACTTTGAGATTGGAGTGTTGGGGATGGGGTTGTTGGAGATGGGTTAGGATTTCGATCCCAAGGGGCCATATTGTCCGAATATCAACTGAAGGAAACCTTATTAGGAGACAGAATAACTTATAGCCCAATTCCCAATTCTTTCTTAAGATATTTAAATGAAGTAAAGTTGATAAATTTTTAATATGCTGTTGTTGGATTGAATTTGATTTGTCGAGATATTCAACCGGTAGAACCTCTAATCCATTCGTTCGTATTAAGAAATCGGCCTTGACTGATCTATTTGTTTTATCGAAAGTTTGAGTAAATTGATGAAGTTTATTGGTCATTATTGTGTCGTATTCTTCATATTTTTCATTATATGCTTCTTGTTCAAGATGGCTTGTCTTGTCTATATTCTCGAGATATTCATACACTTTCGTCGCCAAAGGTGCATTAACCGCAGTTATCCCAGTCACGGCCTCTTTCCTATTTTTCTTATTCTTCTTGCTTGTATTATTCCCTCGGGATTTCGCTTTTAGATTCTGATTCAAACTCCCACCATTCTCATCGTTATGCCATACTTCATAAGTCTCCTCCGGTTTCGTCGTTCTCCTATTCTGTAATTCAGTATGTATCAACTCCAAAACCTTCTTCTTAGCCTTCAGTTTCCGTAGTTTCTTCTTATGTATCCTTGAAGAATGTTGATATATTTCTTGAAATTTTTTAAGTTCGATATATTTTGATATTAATTGCTCTGTTGATCGTAGTTTTGTTTCATGACCGCTATTACGGTACGTTATATCTTCAAACATGGGTGTGTGTGTCTTGTGGATGCTATATGAATGTCATTACTTTTTGCCTTGATAAAGCTTCTTTAGAAAGGAAAGGAAGAAGCTAACTGTTAATGATATCATAAAAAGAAAAAGAAAAACATTTAAAAAAATAATAATGGTCGCGCTTCCAGTTGTGTTTTGAGATGAGGATGAGTATAAACAATAACAACCTCCTTTGAGTTAACTCAATGGGAGTAGGTTTTTCTGTATAGTTTTTATAAATTGTATAGCTTTCCTAATTGATATGAGTAAAAAAAAAAACAAGAGATGGAGAACAATGCAATAAACCACATACAACAAAGATCAAGTTTAAACTCTACTTTTGCTATTCAAAACCTATTTACAGAAAAATATAACAAAAGATATATAGAGTTCCAAATAAAAAATAATTACAAACATCCTTCTTTTTTCCAATTCTTCCTGAAAAGAGGAAACATTTAGCTATGTTCCTTAGAACATACCTGGCATACCACCGGCTGGAGCAGCAGGAGGAGCAGCACCCTTTGGTTGAGGAGCATCAACAATGGCACATTCAGTAGTAGCCAATAAGGAAGCAACACCAGAAGCATCAACTAATCCATTCTTAACAACCTTGAAAGGATCAATAATACCAGCAGCAATCATATCGGTATATTCACCCTTTTGAGAATCATAACCATAATTGAATTCAGGTTCATCATAAATCTTACCAACAATAACAGCACCTTCTTCACCAGCATTTTCAATAATTCTTCTAGCTGGTTTAGTGATGGCAGCCTTAATGATTTCAACCCCTAATTTTTGATCGAAATTTGCGGCTTTATCTTTAACTTCATCCAAGATTCTAGTGGCTTTGATTAAAGCAGTACCACCACCTGGTAAAATACCTTCTTGAACAGCGGCTCTGGTGGCATTAAGAGCATCTTCATAACGATCCTTCTTTTCACCAACTTCAACTTCGGAAGATCCACCAACCTTAACAACAGCAACACCACCGGATAATTTAGCTAATCTTTCTTGTAATTTTTCCTTTTCATATTCAGTAGTGGCAACATCATCAATAGTGGCTCTGATTTGTTCACATCTGGCAGCAAGGTTTTCCTTGGAACCTTCACCATTTAACACAACAGTGTCTTCTTTGGTGATGGAAATAGATCCAGCAGAACCTAATAAATCAATAGTAGCGTCACTTGGTTTAAGATCTAATTCTTCAGTGAAGACAGTACCACCGGTTAAGATGGCAATATCACCTAAAGTGTTCTTTCTGTTGTCACCGAAACCTGGAGCCTTAACAGCACAAACTTGGACTTGACCTCTTAATTTATTTAAGATACAAGCAGCTAAAGCTTCACCATCAATATCTTCAGCAAGAATTAATAATGGTCTTCTAGTTTGATTAGATAATTCTAAAGAAGGTAAAATATCTTGAATTGAAGAGATTTTCTTTTCAGATAATAAAACTAATGGATTTTCAAATTCAACTTTACCAGTTTTGGTATTAGTAATAAAATAAGGAGAAATGAAACCACGATCAAATTTCATACCTTCAGTAACTTCCAATTCATCTTCTAAAGTCTTACCTTCCTTAACAGTGATAACACCTTCCTTACCAACTTTTTCCATAGCAGAAGCTAATAATCTACCGATATGAACATCACCATTAGCAGAAATAGTAGCAACTTGAGCAATTTCTTCAGAAGTAGTAATTTCTTTCTTATTCTTTTGTAAGAATTCAATAACAGCTTCAACAGCAGCTTGAGAACCTCTTCTTAAATCCATTGGGTTACAACCAGCAGCAACGTTCTTAACCGATTCAGTGAAAATAGATCTACCTAAAACAGTAGCAGAAGTAGTACCATCACCAGCACTTTCATTAGTTTTGGAAGCAACTTCTTGTAATAATTTAGCTCCTAAATCTTCAAATTTATCTTCTAAAGTAATGGCTCTAGCAACAGTAACACCATCTTTAGTAATCTTTGGAGCACCAAATGGTTGTTCAATTAAAACATTACGACCTTTTGGACCTAAAGTGACTGAAACAGCATCAGCTAAAGTATTAACACCTTTTAATAAGGCAGCTCTACCTTCAACTCCGAATTTTAATTCTTTGTGGGATAAATTACGAACGAAAGAAGTAGTAGCTCTTCTAATAGATGGATGACTGGTTCTCAACATTGTGTCTAAATTGTGTGTGTGTTGTGAATTGACTAGACCCAGAAGGAGATTGTGAGAGTGTGGGAGAGATGGTGAAAATTTTATATGATTCTCCACGGATCCGAAAAAAAATTCCAACAATTGAAAAAGAAAAAAAAAATTTCCAGAAAATTCTATAAATCACGTGACCACCGGAAAATGTATGGAATAAAATTTCTCTCTATACTTTCTCCCCTGATTATCCCGGGTTAATTCTAAAATGCCAAGACATAAATTAATAACCTTTTTTATTTAATTACACTGTACATTACATAATAAAAATGGCTGCAAAAAACCTGAATGTTTTAATGGATGCAATTAAAATACCGGTTTTGATTAAACACTGACGTTCATTCTAAGTTGAGACTTGTGTTTGGTGGATGTAGAATTTCACCATTGATCTTTCTTCTCTAAAAACGTTTTATTCCATCATTCCGGGAATTACATGCCACAATACCGATATGGTTATGACCTATCTTATAGGTATTGTTCGATGTACCATGTAGCTCATCAAATACCCTTTACGTATTAAGAACAAACGGTCTAAATTAAAAATCTCTTATATTAAATAATAACATACACATACATAAATACTTTTCTAAGGAATGACTAAAAAATCGAATAAAATTTCTCTTCTCCAATTACAACTACTGCTTACTTCCCTTGAATCAATTTCCTAATTAATGAAGAATTATCATAACTCTCATCACCCGCATCCTCTCTTTCCTTCACATTACTACCACTTCCATTACCACTACCAACACTAGGATCATTCATCAATCCAACAGCAGCAGGTACACTAATCGAAGAAGGAACACCAGCCTCTTCCAATCTCTTGGCCTCCTCCATCAAAGGTCTAATACAAAGCCACCCAGTCTCAGTCCTAAAATGTCTACTCAACGCATCACTCCTAGCAAACTTCTTCCCACATCCCCATTTCGTCACACCATCCTGTAAGAATCCTTCACATTTAAAATTCTTAACTCCATTATGCAACATCTCATGTCTCTTTTTGTCATGAGATCTAGCAAAACTCTTGGGGCAATGACTGCATTGATATGGTTTATCAGTTGAATGAGTCTTCATATGAGATTTCAAGTTATATGGTTTTTGGAATACTTTATGACAAACTTCACAGGGATATGATTCAGTGGGGTCGATATTGGACAGATCAGTTGCCAGCTTCTTTCTTCTCTTCCGCCTTATTGATCTTGAATTGGTTAGGGATACAATTGAAGAATAATCAATATTTGGAGCAGGGGTATTTGAAGCTGGATGAATGGATGGTGATGATGAAGAAATTGAATGTTCGGAATGTACACCTAAGGGACTCATAGGATACCGTGGTTGTTGTTGTTGATTGGCGGTGGATGGTAATGGTGGATAGTTCCCATTATATTGATAATAGGCTTGGTATGGGTTTTGCGGAGGGGGATACTGTTGTGGAGGTAGTTGTTGTTGTTGTTGTTGTGCCATAGCTGGGGGTTGTGGTAATGGAGCTTGCTGATATGCATTGTATTGATTTGGTGGGTATTCAAATGAATATTGGGAAGGTGCCATTTGTTTTGCTAATGGTTGTGGAGCAGTACTTGGGGTATAAGGTAATAATTGAGGTTTATTAACATCCTTTTGAGGCATGTTTAAGAAGATTGATGGGAGTGGTTGTCCTTGCTGTTGTTGTGGCTGTTGTTGTTGTTGCATGAATTGATCTTGGTCATGTCTCATTTGAGGTTGTAATGGCGGTTGTGGTTGCCTTGGGTAAGGTGGGGCATTCATGACGTATTGTGAAGGGAGTTGACCAAATGCCGGTTGCTGTTGTTGTTGTTGACCTTGTTGTTGTTGTTGTAATAAGCTTTGTTGTGTCTGCTTTGGATCTTGTGACAGACTACCAAGGTTGGCATTGGCGTTGTAATGAGGATTATAATTGAACATAGTCAACATTTGGAATGGATGTCTATTTGTTTGTTTCTTATATACGATTGATTGCTTTAGAATAATAAATGTCTGATCCCATATAAAGTAATAAAAAAATAGAATTAATGAATATCAGACAAAACAGACAGACAGTTAGTTATGGGGTTAACTATAAGACTGATAGATAAGATGAGAAGAAAAGATACAAAGAAAAAGAGCCAAGAAATTTAAAATTAAAAATTTTTAAACGAAGATTCAATTTCTATTTTATATTCTTTCTTTCAGAAGAGGGACAGACAAAACAGACACAGGGATTAAAAATAAAAATAAAAATCTGTCAATTGAGTAAAAAAAAAAACAATTAAAAATATTTACAGATTAAAAAATATATTATTTTTTTGTTCAAGCCATTAAAAAATATTAAAAACTCCTACTTTGAAGATCAAACAAAAAAAAAAGGTCAGCTCATAAATAATTATTACCGATGTGAAATAATAAACCGACACTACTGTAACTTTTCTCCAATGCACTGCCATCGCCTCAAGATACATATTCTAACTTTTAAGGACATCATTTTTAGACTAGTTTACATATTTGACACATATTCCCGATGAACCTAAATTGCAATGGGAGATACGGGGGCATAAGTTAATTACTCGAATAACACAAAACTTCTTTTGATTACCTAATCAAGTATCGGGCCCTGATAATATTTTATCGTTCCGGTCCCCCCTCTTTCAGTTTGCTACATAATCAATTAAATTATTTTTTTAATTATTTCAATTTTCATGGAATTTTTATTTGATTGTTCTTTATTTGCTGACAATTATTGGTCCAGATTTGTCTCACAGACAATATTGATAAATTGATAAATTGATAATAAAATTTTAATTTTTAAATGTACTCCTCTTTTTTACCACAATCTATTAATTTAATTTAAGTAATTTTGCACAGTTGCTTCACAATGTTTGAAATTCCAGTCGGGAAAATATTACGTTGTACATGCACGTAAAAAAAAAATTAAATTACCAAAAAAATAATGCAAAAAAAAAAAAAAAACGAATATTTTTTTTATTTAGTAGTTTTAAAAATCTCTATCAAGCCTTGAAATGATTTCTTGGCACTGGCTTTTTTTCGTTGTTTTAAATATAAATTTTTCTTAACCCATTCAATTCAAAAGTAAACGAAATTTGGGGTAAAGGGTCTACCAACCAACATGTAACCCCATTTTGAAAAGAGTTCTTTCCCATTACTTAACTGATCTTTACTCCGTAATGATTTATAGAAAAGGGGATGAGAGTTAGGGAGGGGGCGTGGGTATTGGAGAATGACAATGAATTTTGAGGGATTTTTTTTTTTTTTTTAAAAAAAAGAGAGAAGAGGAGGTGGAGGTGGAAATTTCTTTTCTCAACAAAAGTTATGTCATAGCCTTTTTCCCTGTAAATCTAAAAAAAAATGAAACTATGATAACGCGATTCGAGATTTTCATTGTTAGTTTTCTATAAATAAAATTCAAGCCATTGACTTGTTTTGCTTGTTGGTTTAATTTTAGTAATCTCAAAAACCAGCTAATAGTTATCGTAATTCCTTGACAATGAACTGTAACCAGCCCACAACAATATGCCCTATTCAGAGCTTTCCCAAGGCTTAGCTAGATAGCCCACAATATACAATACCGGGAAAGTTGTGAATACGTTCCCGGTATTGATTGTATTGTATTCCATGGGGTAATTGAACACATGGCTTTTGTATTTGTACCTCTTCGAACTAACTCGATGAACTTTTTATTGGATTGTATAATTAATCAATTTTTTGACACATTCTTCTTTGGCTAAGTACTCAGCCCTATTTCCTTTCCCCAGCTAACATCTGTGGCGTAGACATTATCTTGCACAATCGAAAACGCACAAACGGCATTTTCGGAAATAGCCCCGAGTCGAAAATTTACATTATGTAAAAAAAATCTCGCGCGGGTATTGTTAATTACCCGAGAGATAATCGCGATAAAAGACTATATCCACTTGAATCAACAGCAGTCTATACACTAGATATACGAACATGACATGTAAGGGAACCCATATCTAAACGGCTGCAAAATATCTTTTTTAGATCTAAAATATTGAAAACAACGATGCTTTTCGTTAAGCTAACCATTTGCCAAGAATAAAGATGGCTTTTTTCTCATTTGACAATTCGTTTAAGTACGAGAAGTTTATTTAGTTTGTCTTCTTTTTTTTCTTGGTATTTCTCTGGGGGTTTAACTCTGTAACCCTGTGATTTGTTTTGTGTGCGAGTTCAGTAATATGCAGGAATCTAGTCACGTGAAGGAGGTTGGTTGCAAAATACCAAAAAATTAAAAATTAACTAGATTTCAAGAGATTTAATTGAATTACAGAAATTCTGTAATGGTAAGTGTTTGTATGAGTATCTAATGGTAAAGTGGCACAATCAGTCTCTTGATTAATCTGTTTTTCTTTACTAATCCATTGGTAATAATTTGTCATAAAATTTTGTAAATTTTAAAATAGAAAAAATAACATACGGAAACAACGGAGAGTTACTAATAATCGAAGCAGATATCAACAAACAACGCTATGGACGGAAAGCGTCATAGCAAACCACCCATGCATTAAGTGAAAGCATCACAGACCTACCCAGCCACCATCTCCCATCTTATCCTATCACAAAAATATTAAACGAGCCATAAATTAAAAAGCCATAATAAGCCGTGCCGTGCACCTCCCGAAGGCTGAAATGTCAAATGCATAATAATTGCTTTTTAGTACACTTCCGATCTATCCAAATGTTTTTAGAGGAACAGTTGAGGTCATGAAATTGACTAGATTTCGCTACGAATTCCCCATTTTAATGGAGCATACCGAGGAAATAGCGCGGATAATAGAATAAGTGGTACGTATTAGATAGTCAGGGCAAGATAAGAAAGGATTCAACGGAATGAATACAAGTTAGTTTTCCAACACTTTTAGGTCACACATGACTGACATACAGCAAGCTTATCCTAAACTACACATACTAAGATATTCGACTTCTGAATTACGGCCATTTTCGCAGGACATCACTTTTTCTTTGAAGCTTTATAGTCATTTGTATTCATAAGACATTATAAAACCAGTGGTTTTAAGAATGCCCCTTAATCATTGACCGACAACAGGATATAACTACAAAGTACTGCTATCAATTAATAATAAAAAAACAACTTTCCTGCGCCTTGGGTAACGTGAACCATCCATAAAATAAAATATAATTCACATAGTCCAGATGTCATATAAGAAGAATCAGGTCTAACTGCCCTATTTGATTTTTGGATAGATTCCTACGGGCTCTAATCTTTCTTGGTTAATGTTTAGTTTGCCAATTAGGGATTCACATCCTTTTTTGGCTGCAAAAAACTAAGACAAAATCCTCCCTTGGATGGTTCCGGAGTGGTTATCAACACTTAAAACCAACGAAGTGGGCTATGAAAGGGGGGGACGATTTGTTCGTGTTAAATATTATTCCAGATTACATCACATTATTAACAAGCCCTGACACATTTAACAGACCTCCATCCACCTTTTCAATCTCAAAGTTGGTCGCTACCAGTTGTTAAAAGGACTTTTCTAGAAAAAAGGCCAAAAAGTCGTGTACCAGACCCGAAAAAACCGTAAAATTCGCACATAGTAACGAAGTAGGGGTCACCCCATAATACAAATGATCACTACCTACAACATTGCCCCTTTATATTTTTTTTTTTCTTAAATACAAATAGCTTTTACAACTTCCATATCAATCAATCAATTATCAATAAGATAAGCAAGAAATGTCATATAGTCAATTACCAACCGAACCTCCCGCATATCCACCCACAGGAACACCTACCACTGAAGAAGGCAGTCAACCCCGACAATACGGAGACAACATCCCCGATGATTTCAAATATTCCGTCGATGTTGCTTCATGTGAATTACCAATTCGTCAATTATTCATCCGAAAAGTATATCTGTTATTAACCATCCAATTAATGGCCACCGTTATCGTTGGATTCATTATTCGATCATCTGATTCTATTAAATTATGGGCATTACTGAATGTTTGGTTATTGTTTGTGTCAATGTTGGGAGCGATTGGATGTATGATTGGGGCATTTATTAAAGCTAGATCATATCCTACGAATTTGATATTATTAGGGGGGTTTACTATATTTGAAGCATATGGAATTGGGGTTAGTTGTGCGTTCGTAGAAGGAGAAATTGTGGTTCAAGCTTTGTTATTAACATTGGTTATATTTATTGGATTGACGATATTTGCCTTTCAAACAAAATATGATTTTATTAGTTGGCAAGGTGCTTGTGGTATGATGCTTTGGGGATTAATTGCTTGGGGATTAATTATGATGTTTTTCCCAGGGAGATCTACTATGATGGAGAATGTTTATTGTTTAATTGGTGCTGCTGTCTTTTGTGTATATATTGTGATTGATACTCAAAAGATTATGAAGACTGCACATTTAGACGATGAGGTCATTAGTACAATTCAATTATATTTGGATATTATTAATTTATTTTTATTTATTTTACGTTTATTGAATAACAATAATAATGATTAGTAATAAAGTGGGCAACTATAGCCTTACCCAACCGATGGATGATGACACAAAGTTAACTCAAGAAAAAAAAAAAAAGAAAATAGGGACAAGGCGATATCAAGCGTGATGCTGCAACATCAACGTATGTATGAATGAATTATTTAGGCTGTTGCACATAACTTACACAAGTTCCAAAGGATTGATTTTTTTAGAATAGTTTAGATTAAGGAAATATTGATCAATAAAGATACATGATGATTAAATGAATAAAATTTGTATGGGTCATGTGATTGAGTTGTTTAATAAAAAATTGAGTTTTTTTGACAGCAAACAGAAAAAAATGGGTTTAGTTTTTCTGATGTGTATAGTAGTTTTTTTTAGTATCTTTACATAATTTCATGGAAGTTTTATTATTGATCTCTTTTAAACAATCTAGAAAAATGGATATTGTTTTCATGTATGATGGGTTGTATTGTAGTTATTATCATCTGTAGTTATTTCTAGAAGATGAGCATGTACTGAATCCTACGAGGTATTACTGAAAGAATGCGAGAAATCACCCAATAAAATTCCCATCAAAAACAACTTACAAATTGGTGAGAATTAATTTGACGGATAAATCAAGGTGAGATTATGAATACCAAATTGAAACGAAGCTTGCAGGGATATATATATATATATATGAGTCCTTCTTCATCGGCAGATACAAGTTAGCTTATAAACATGTCAACCGGCTGTGTTCTTGAGTTTTTTTAGTTTAATTCTTTTTTTGCAGCCAGTTTCTATTTTGAATCAGAAAAGTAATCCAAACAATGGTGGAATGGAACAGCCCTTCACTCGGCAAGCAATGCTGAGACCTACTTATGCCTCTAGTGGTATGGTAAATTCATTTTCTGGAAGCAATATGATTATACATCAGGGAAGATGACTTTTGTGATTGGCAGTTGATTAATCGCTAGAAATGGACGCAGGTTAGTAACAAATATAAGTCATTATCTCTCCCATAGGTTACTTGTACACAATAAATTAAGAATTATATGGATTACAAATTAACTAATTAAATTAAGATTTATATATTATATACACAAGAACCGTTTCTCATTTAAATTAATGAGTATATCTGAAATTTCTATTTTGAATATCAGTCATATCCAAAAATTCATAATTTTCCGGTAATTCACCCTTCTTCTCCTCCCCATCTCTTTTGTCATTCTCCTTCTTTAACATCCACCCTAATCCCAAAGTCAAAGGCACACAAACACATTGTGTCACCAATATAACAATCTTAGCAGGATGATATCCAGGGGCACTATAGGCTTGAAACAATTGTGGACCAATAATACATGCAATTGAAAACCCAATCATTGTCATTGCACTCCTAAAGAACTTCTTTGAAGTTCCGGCAGTATTTGCACTAATCCAAGCATAGATTAATGTAATGACTGAGGATCCACTATATAACAAATACATAGCCATTAAGTTCCCAACTCTATTTGGGTTACACAACAAAACGATTGCACCTATGATGGTGGGGATAAACATGGAAGTGGCGATGTAGGCGATATGACCATAATGAGAGACTAATTGGGTGACGGTAAGGATGATGATAATGATGAGGGCACCGACGGGTAATTGTAATAAAGCCGATTGATAATTATCAAATCCGAATGATAATGTGATTGTAACACTAAAAGTTCCAATTGCACCCGTTACGATCTGGGAACAAATTGTTAATAAGAAATATACCCAAGTGAATTTATCTTTGAATAATAATTCTTTAATTTGTTCTTTTTTGAATTTGGAAGTCTTGGTACCGGTTTGATTTTCACGTACAACTTCCAAAACTTGTAATTTCTCTTCTTCATTCAAAAACCATGCGGTATGGACATTATCTGGCAATACGAACAATACAACCACTCCAAACACGACGGTAATTATCCCTATAACAAGGAATAAAATTTGCCATGATTTGAATCTAACAGTAGTAACATGTTGGAACCCAAATGATAACAACCCACCAACAATCGTAGCTGCACCAGCCATAACCGACCAAATCCCCATTCTGGCAGCTTGTTGAGGTTTTGTATAATACATCCCACTAATAATAATCAACCCCACAGCGGAGGAAGATTCAAAGATCCCCAATAAGGTACGGACAACCATTAATGAAGCATATGTGGTACAGGCGGAATGACAAGCAACAACTATCCCCCATAAGATGATAAATGTCCCTAATGCTTTCGAAAGGGGGAATTTTTGTAAACAATAGGCAATTATTGGTTCACCAAAGATATATGAGGCATAAAAGATGGTTGAAAGGTTGGCGAATTGATTACCGACTAAATTGGCTTTGATCCCCATAGCAGCAGCATAATTTAATAATGTCTTGTCGAGGAATTGTAAGAAATAAATACAACATAATAATGGTAAGATTACTAAATCTAATTTTCTGGTAACTTTAGCAGGATCAATGTTTGTGAGTTGTTGGTTTTGATGTTGGTTGATGAATTTAAGGGCGTTGTCATAGTCATCCATAAGAGTCGAATCATATGATTCATGATCAGAAATAGCTTTTTCACCCAGTTCACTCATATTAGGTTTGAATGTTTTGTTTGGAATAGTTCAAATTTATGGATAGGAATGAAAGTTTATACAAATTCCAACTCCTTTTATATTCATTTTCTAAAAGGAGAGGAGAAGTATCTGCCGTGAAAAATTTTCATATTTATTATGTTTATTAGCTTATTGTTTATGACATCTCATATCTGACTCTCTCTTCATATCTTCGGGGAAAAATAAATGAATATTTTTTAGAATTATTCGTAAAACGTTTTTATGCGCTTAAAGGGATTTTTTTGAATTCCTTAGTCCTTTTATTAAATTTAGTATGAGAACACAAAACAAAACATCGCAATTTTTGGATCTCTAAGTGCATAATTATAAATTGTCTTTCGAATTTGTTTCATAAAATTCATTTTATAAAAAAACAAGGGGGTGGATCATGAAACTAAATCTCCAACATTGCTATATCCCAATTACGAATATAGTCATTTAGACTAGCCATTATTGTCCAATGGATATGCACTTGACAATACACTTAGAGCAACTAAAGGAAATAGACAAACAAAACGGTTATGTAGCTCATGCCTTAAATCGTTGTTATTAGTACGTGAACGGCTGTGCAAAGATTTAAAAAATTTTAAGTGGTGCATATTGCGAAACATCGTTTAAGCATTGTAAGCGCATAAAACTCTATGAGATTCAAATATAATCGATTAATAATTAAATTAAATTACTTGTCATTATTTTTGCAAAGGCGGACAAAATGGTTGTCTGCTACATATCCACAGAGCAGGGCAGGTAAATCAAATGTAATAATCTCACAAACCGAGTGGCCGGTCAATAAACAACAATAGGATATATCTATCTTTCTTGCAGTATTATCCTTATATGGCCGACTTCGCTCTTTCATCGTTACTCACCTTCACTTCAACATGACCCTTCGTTCGTGGCTGCAACTTTTCAGGGGGGAGGGGGGAAGAGAGCCACAACTCCAGAATATATCATCTTTAGATAATAATGAAGCGGAGATTCTGTGAAATGTTCGAGGAATATTCCCCCACTTACAAGTGACTACAGTCTAGAACCTATTTCCTGAGAAGAAACAGTCCATTTAAATGCGAGAGGTGCATCCCATACGTTTGTTTGTTTATTTACATAGAAGAGTCTATTTGAAGTAATTTTGATTCCTCCACTCTCTGAAGTCCCGAAAGACTTTGAAGTCAATGCGAATCACTCTCTCATAATAATTGCAAATCTCATAAATACAAATATGAACCCCTAACTTATAGATAATTGGAAGTAGTTTATGGATTTACAACCTTTTCATCTAACCAATTTTCCCATGGTTCAATCTTCCCCTTCAAAACACTTCCACCAAAGAAATCCATATTTCCTTCCAATTTATCAAATGTAAATTTCCCTGAAGGTGATCCAATGACACTCAACCAGAACTCACGTAAATTACCATCAACATCACGTTCATGATCGTCATTCTCATCATCTTCAATACCACCAGCTTTATCAATCCCACTTGTTTTATCGACATTTGAAATTTCATGATGAATCAATTTATCAATTTCTGTCTCTAAAATTGATTTAATTTTATGAATTGGTAAAGAATCAAATAAATCGATTTTATTTATTGCAAATAAGAAATCAATCCCATTATGTTTCTTTTCAGTAATTGCAATTAAATGATATAAGAATTTAACAATTAATTCAACCAGATCTTGATCATTGAAATTAACCAGAGATGAATCAATCATATATACGATCCCTTTAATATTTTGAATTGTAATATCTTCAAGTAATAATTTTTCAAATAATTGTTGATATTTCAAATGTCCTGGATAATCAATTAATTGGAATTTCTTACCAATTTGTGGATTGGCAATTGGTAATGAAACTTCAGAAATATTTGGTTCAATCGATGAAACTGTGCTTATGTTCTCTTTGGTGGTATTACCATCGTTATGACTTAATAACTTAAAATAAAAACTGGTTTTACCTGAATTATTACTACCAAGAATTAAGAATGTTGGTTTATAATATGGTGATCTGCTTGATGGTTTGATAGTTTTGATTCCTCCTGATTGGAAAAAGAATATTACAAGAATTATACCAAATCCAAGTAGGATTGATATTAATGCTATTTGAATATAATCCATTTGTAGTTACTTCTATCAATTATCCTATCCAGAAGAAGGAAGACTTGGATTCAACTCCGAACTCACCTGAAGATTGGACGGCTTTTTCTGTTCAACTGGCCACGACATTATTAAAATGTCGTATGAATGTCGCACCATAATCATTCTCTCGGCCAAACAAATATCAAAACACGGTAACTACACATTAACTTTCTGTATTCACACCGGGAGGCTAGACAGGCAACCAACCAAAATGGAGAATCCTCACCAACAAGCACAGAATGCATTACTCTCAAGAATAATCAAAAACATGGTATGTATCTCATAACCCGGTCTTCAAAGAATCACCCTCTCATAATACTAACTCTGATTCCCAGGAAAACCTTAATGAATCAATGGTAACAGTCAACACATTATTACAAGAAACAAATAGAAATACATTACAAACGGAGTCATTGGCACATATGTGGGGGAATTATATGAGAAATGTGGAATATAATCTCGAAGCTACTGGAAATCATCATGATAAACCGTTATTGAGACCGACGAGGGCAGAGGAGGAAGGTGAGGAGGAAGAGGAAGAGGAATAAGCTTAGAAGTTTCTCGTGGGAGATATAGATTCAGGAGATGAGGGATGTAGAGTGTACGGCTAGTCCGTAGACTGGAAGATCCTAGAAGTTATGACCCGGCCCCAAAAAAGATAAACGAGAACCATGCATTGGGAAATTACCGAACGGTATGTAGTCGTTACAACTTACTATGTCTGGCCTAGTCTTGGCCCACGTCTTATTCTTCTTTAATTTTTGTATATTAGGAAATAAAAATATATTGTACAGTAGTTTTACTTAAACCTATATGAACCTCTTAACTCATTCTAAAAAGTACCATTCTTTCAAAGCATCCAAAATCAACAATCATCACACTTATATATCTATTGTTGGGTTGGTAATAAACCAAATCTCTTCTTTAAAGTAACTCTTTGTCTTGAATATTTATCATCAGGTGAAAATCTAGCAGGATGAGCAGATTTCGTAATTTCACCTTCTTCAGTGAGTTTCTTTAAGGTGTAGATTCTTTTACCTTCGGGGTCTAAAGTGTACATTAAATGCATTGTGGATATATAGTCAGATTATTAGTTTATACCTCATACTTTCTTCCTAAGTCAAAACTCTACCGTAGCGTATAATTTTTTTTTCACTCCAATATTAAATGAGAGATACTTTTGTGCAATGACACACGACCTATTTTTTCAGTCCACTGTCTTATCCTTCTGAGAGGTAGCATCCCCATTCTTATAAACAATTACATTAATTCAGTAGTATATAGAAAGCAAATCAAGAATGTCAGAATCATTACCATACACCCTCCTCCTAAAAGTCCCCTTCGAAACACAAGCACAAGCAATCATAGCGAGAAATGCATTATCCCCTGATCCAATTCTAAAAGAAGATGAATTAAAAGTTCAATATTCAAATAATGACAATATATTAGAGTGTAAGTTTTCTGGAATAAGTGATAGAGTGATTAGAGTTGCTATTAGTAATGTTATAGATAATATAAAGACTATAATTGAATGTATGGATGAATTTGATGGGAAGAAGGATCATGTTTTTGAGATTGAAGAGGAATCATTTAATAATTGAGAAGAAGGGGAAGATTAAAGGTAAGGGAAGGGGTCTGTTTGAAGCATGTACCTACAGTTATACACTCGTGTAACTAGTGCTGTCGGATAGTTCTTACTGGTACTGTCACCTTGGCAAAACATGAGAAAATTACTGCTACATCTTTAGAACATACCTTTTTATAGAGTATATTATAGGAACACATTTCATTGTGTGTTAAGTATTAAACATACAGATTTATATAAACACACAAACATTCTTCACTTATCTGCCCAGGGCACGATCTTCTTTCTCTGTGGTAATGTGTTTTCTAAGTAATTTAATGACTGTGTAGCCGTTCAGTTGAGCACCAGAAAAAAAAAGATCACCAAAACTCTTTAACGTTTCTGATTTACGGCCAACTCAACTTTTTCTTTTCAGTTACACACCCAGCAAAAGTCAACTTGCTTTAAAGATAAATGGCTCCTCCAAAGAAGAGTGAAGATGCATTTGCTGGATTATTCCAGTCAGCAACAAAGGGGAGTGGAACCGCAACTAATGACAATTTTATGAGCTCACAAATGAAATCTATGTCACTTAGCGAAAGGCAAAGAATGCAGCAACAACAACTGATGAACAACTCCACTAGTTCAGTACATTCAAGTTATTCTAACTTAGCATCCTTATCAGCATATTCAAGTAGAACGAATACTCCTACTCCATTACAACAACCTCAACAACCTCAAAAATCAATGTCATTACAGACACCAATCATCCCTACGTCCAATAATTCTTCCATGCATTCCCTCGCCACGCCGCAAAAAGCAGCTAATGGAGGTGATGATCCGTTTGCGATCTTTTATAACAACCAAACCTCAAGTGCACCGTCCCTTAAACCTCAAACAACTGCCCCTCATGTCAATGGAAATTCCACTACCAAAACAAATGGGGAGATCTCCTTACTTGATGACGAATTCACTGATGCTTTTTTTCAATCACCACCGGCACCTTCAATTGCAAAACGCCCTGCATCCACCAATCCTTCCCAATCAAAACCATTGAATTCTAGTACTGCCCTGACTCCACGTCCTTCTCCTCCAATTGAAAGACCAGCATCCACAAGTTCTACTGTCAGAAGGGCGAAGAACGAAGCCACATCTAATCGTGATGGCATTATTGCCGAATTAATAGATATTGGGTTCCCCATCGAATTAGCTAATGAGGCTATTGATAATGTAGGATTGGACTTGCAACAATGTGTAAATTATATCATGGCCAAAAGTTCCGGGAGATCGACCCCAGCACCAAATCGATCACAGAGTAACTCACCAAAGGAATTTGACGATAACATAGTGTTAGGAAATAGACCTGAAGGTATTAAATTCAATGACATTTCAAATGATTTATTCAAACGTGCTAATAAATTAATCAATATCTCCAAACGAACAGTCTTGAAGAATTTTGAAACATTGCATGGAGTAGCTGGTTCAAGTAGTAATACTGATAGGAATGTTCCTCAATGGATGAAAAATCAAGAGAAATATAAATCCGAAGCAATTGAAAAGAAATATGGAGGTGAAGATTATGGAACAGATGAAGAAAACATAAATCAAGAAGAAATTGAACGATTTATGAGACTTCAGAAAGAAAAATCAAAAGAACGTTCCCGGACAAGATTTGAAAATGGTGACTCTTCCCGTGAGACAACCCCACCTACCCATCCTCCAAGACCTCAACAGCCGGTCATCCCAACTCCTCGAACCGGGGTTCGACCACAGCATGAGAAATCAGACCCTGCCTTGCGCACTCGTAAACCAAGGGTAGACACTCCGCCAGCGGACCAAGTATCCGGGAAACAACCAATATCCAGTCGTGAAAGTTCCCAAGAATCATCGACATTATCAAAACCCACAGTCAGCATCCAACTTTCATCACCAACACCAGAAATTGATCTTTTGGGTCTTTCTGACACTACGACTTCCACTGTTCAAACAAAGCAACAGTCAAAATTACGTGATTCATCTCGTTTGAACCAATTTGATGAAACTGATTATAATATTGCCAAAGAAAAAGCCACCGAAGCATATAAGAGTGGGGATTACTGATGGCGTAATCTATTAATATTATAGACAAATCCCTTTAATCGGGGGTTAGTACAATTTAGAGTCATTATCCTATCTAATCTAGCCCTGGTTTATAAACTTCTGGGTCATCTTAAAGAGAGTTTGGAATCTATAGAAGAAGGATTAAATTTGATTGAAGAATCCGAGATTTCAAACCCGGGGTTTATGATTGCCGAAAAATCGGTGAAATATTGGTATACCAAATTAATCATGACCAAGGCCGAAGTGTTGGAATTATTGGAAAGATTTGAAGCATCTTTAGATAATTATCAAATCTTGATTAAAAAATTAGGTTGTAATGATAAAAAAATCATGGATGGGAAGAGAAGAGTTGATAAGATTGTGAATCCCACCAGTCATAAACCTACCAAACCAACGCCCAAACCTTCTTCTTCTTCCACCCCAACCCCACGAGCATCAACACCAATCCCCAAACAACCCGCTGAAGAAGAGGTGGACATTCTAGTCAAAGACAAAATCGACAATCATGTCCAACAATGGGCCCAAATCAAGCAGAACAACCTTCGAGCAATGTTAACCAACCTCGATGAAATAATCCCGCCCAAAATCAACATGAAGGAATCATTACGTAAATTAACCTTAAATGACTTAATGTTACCAAAACAAGTTAAGATTCAATATATGAGGGTTATAAGTTCTATCCATCCTGATAAATTGGCTTCTCAATGTAAGGGGGATAAAGAAACTGAGTTGATATGTAATGGGGTTTTATAATAAAACTTATTTGCTACCCTTCGCAAATCTGTTCTCCTTTTATATATCTCTATTTTTTTGTAGTTTTGGTGGATGGATTTGTGCATATATAGGTGGAATTTAATGAACGTTTTGGTGAGTGTTTGTAGATTTTAGAATTGAGGCAGCTGCTTAAACCGATAAGGGCCAAACTTGTCTTTCTTGTGTCTTCGACGTTGCATCGGGAATTTTGTAACAAGGTACAACCATTTTAGGTAAAGTTGTAAACAGAGCGAAGTAAATATACTTGAAAACTCCTTACCCTTGAAAATTCTGGAAGTCATGTAAGAAAACCTTTCATCTTCTTGACGTAAAGTGGGACAAGACCCCCTATGAAGAAGGGTGCGGTGCGTGTCACAACTTTTTCTATGTTTTTTGATGACAAGCGCATCTAAAGTGAAGAGGTTAGGTAAGTGGAGGCCCTTAAAGCCCAATAAGTCATTTCTATGCAAATGAAGAGGTAGTTCTCAATATTGGGGGGAGCGATTCCCAAGAAGAAGTAGATCCCAGAGACAATGTCGCTTTCACTTGAGACAAATGACCATACTTTACGACACTGACGGGAATCTCAATTCAGATTCCGAATTGATAAATTAATCTTTCAAACCCCAAGGGTCCCGCCCCTTACTTCCCAACCTCCCATATACTTTTTCAAACAATGAGTCAAGACATTGAAGAATACAAAGCACTCACATCAACCCTACTGTCATTCTACAACTTCCACAAATATCAAACCGAACAAATCATCAAACCCCGTCTCCTAAAACAACAAGCATTAACACCCCAAGAAGCTCAATTAGTCCCCTGGTATACCAAACACATTGAAAATTTGAAAGAATGCATAATCCTCAACACCAATTTCTTAGAAACATTAGCCATATCTGTCGCCAATGCATGGTCAGTTCCCTCTGATCCGCAAAGTTGGGAACCTGCCACTGAACGAGATTATGACGTGGTGGCGACCACGTTATTACAGCTCATGAGAGAATGGAGTGATGAAGGTCAGAAGGAACGTGAGGTATGTTATGGAAAGATCTTGGATGAATTGGAATCGATATATCCTGATAAACTCCAACGACAAAATATAAAAATCTTGAATCCAGGAACACCTAATCCTTCTAACAATAACCTTAATCAAGTTTCCCCAAAAACCTGAGTTCGGAATGAAATCAGTTACCATATGTTATTAGTATCGAATTATATCTTGAACCATTCTCAATTCCCCAATATATTCTCCATTTTCCCGTTTTTGTTTAAATCTTCACATGTTGTTAAAAGACCGTTTCAATTACGTCCGGTTTATATTCCCGATATTGCGCCTTCCATAATCAATGATCTTTCGAAACAGGAACCCAGGATCCCATATGAGGATCTAATGTCAATCACAGCCGGGTCGTTTATTGACCTATATGGCCCCCCTGATCTCCAAGCCAGTCCGACATATTCCGTGGATCCGACCGTTGTTGAATTACGGGAGGCAAATAAGGAGAGTTTTGATGTAGTTGTCACTAGCTTCTTTTTGGACACTGCTAGTAATATTATTGAGTATATTAAGGCAATTAGTTATTGTTTGAAGAAAGATGGGATCTGGATCAATTTTGGTCCATTATTGTGGCATTTTGAAGGTGATCATAATGTAACTATGGGAGAAGGAAATGTTCCAATTATTAGAAAGGGACTTGAATTATCTAGAGATGATTTAATAGAATTGATAGAAAACCTTGGATTTGTATTTGAGAAGCGTGAATCGGGGATTGAGAGTAGTTATTGTCGTGATATTAAATCTTTGGGATGTAAGAGTAAGGTTACACTTAAGACCCATACATCCTTTTGCATTTATTTAATCTAAGTGTGTGTAAAGACTATACAAGGGGGGAACAACTCTACAAATTAGTACTAAGAATATTAGCTTCTAATCGTCTCTTAACAACATCTTCAGAATCAGTAATAACACCAGCTAATCTTAAAATTTCGCTAGTATTCTCTACAATATTTTCCCAATCCAATGGGGTCTGTCCAATTTGACTATTAAATTCAACAGTAGTAGTCCATTCTTTAGCATCTTCAGCAGAATAATCCAAATTTGTAGAAATATATTCCACCGCTTCACTGATATGTCCATTAAAATAATCAATTCCTGAATTAACAGCATCAATGAAATTCTTAATATGCTCCTTTTTATGAGCCAAAGAATCAGCATTAGCAGTAATAACCCAAGATGACCAAGGAGTAAAAATTTCTCCAATTTGTTTAATCTCACCATTATCATAATACAAGAATGATCACTTTATAAGGGTGTATTTTCGTAGTGATAAGAAGTTAAGTAGTACAGGACCAAATTTCAAATTTACCGAATCTCTCAAATTTTTAAAATTAGACAATACGGGGAAATCAGCAAATGGAACATCGAATTTCAAACTATGTCCCAACACAAATGACATAATATACGAACCGGATCCAATTCTTGACACACCAATAGTTTGTCCTTCCAATTGTCCCTCATTATGGAATTCATCACGGTGAGCACCAGTACTAATCGCCCATAAGAGGGGTGATTTAACGTATGTATCCACTAATTTAATGTTTTTGTTTCCCTTGGCGATATCGGCAACAAATGCTTCGGTTAATCCAATGGCGATATCAACTTCTCCCAGGTTGAGTAAATTGATTAAACGTCCACTACCTTCGATAACTTTGATGAATTCGATGGATAAGCCGAGGGAGGTATAATAACCTTGTTGTTCGGCAAAGAAGAGTGGGGTGGAGAAGTGCTCTGGGATATATGCAACTTTAAGAACTGTAGTCATATTGTTAATGTCTTTATGAGTACTGAATAAGTAGAGAAATGAAAAAATAGGACTCGTATAAGAAATTACATCATATTTGTAGTTTAAGGGGATTGAAAAAAAAATCTATCGTGTGGGAACGATTATGATCTTTGTGATCTTTCTACAGCAAAAGCCACAACCATTGCTTATTGGTCATTTTAGAGTTACTAAGCTGGTCGGGCCGACTTAGTGGCATGTTCAGCTTTGTTCTTTCAACTTACTACGAGAGGAACTAAGCACAAAGGGGATTAAAACATGCCATGCCTTTGGGTCCCCAAATTATTACGTATGGACATATATATATTAATACCAAGTAAAACCAACTTCTACTAGAAACCAAAAAAAAAGGAAAATAACATTAACAGGAAGTAAATCATCTACTCTCTTGTATAGACATTTACTCAGATATATATATGTATCGTTCAATATATTGATTTCATTCTAACAAGGACAAACACTTCCTTTATTTGAATTAGTATTTGCATTAGTACTTAAATCAATTCTTCCTTCATTCCCAGCTTGATCTTGATTCTGTTGAGCAGTTGAATCAGGAATCTTATTCCCAATAGCAAGAAAAACATCATTTACATTATGGGAAGTTTTTGCACTTGTTTCAAAAAATAATAATCCTTCTTCATCAGCCAAACCTTGTCCTTCTTCAATACTCACTTTTCTTAAACTCTCTTCTTCATTATCATCTTGAATCAAATCATATTTATTACCCACAAGGGCAATTGTTATATCCTTGGAAGCTTGTTCATGTAATTCTTTAACCCAATGTCTTGCTTTAATGAAAGATGCAGGTTTAGTTATATCATAGACAACAATAGCCGCTTGAGCATTACGATAATACATTGGAGCTAAGGATGCAAATCTTTCTTGTCCTGCTGTATCCCATATTTCATATTTTATGGTTCTATCACCAATTGTACATTTTTGAGTAAGAAATGCTGCTCCAATTGTTGGTTCTTTATTTTCTTGAAAATCATTACTAACAAATCTTAAAACTAAGGAAGATTTACCTACTGCGGCTTCTCCTAACAAGACTAATTTAACTGAAATAGCTGGTGCAGGATAACTCATTGTGTACTGTAATTATGTGCGATGTGGTTGCTGAAGTATGTTCTCGAAGGGGGGCAGTGTGATTTTACTAAAAAAAACCCAGTAAAGTGATTAGAAATCTATTAAATGAAGTTTGATATAAATGGTCGTGTGATTTTAAGTAAACTGTAAACTATACTACTGGAATTTTCCATTACTAACAAATACAAGAACACATACGCACATATCACCGGATGTTTAAGAAGTGTGTGAGTTGTGTCTCCGTGTGATTTGCCTTCTATATTTTCTTAGAACCTAAATTAGCAAAATGAATTTCTACACGACCTTTTTTCCTTTATACGATTGATTACGTAATCAAATTTATCTTTTTGGGTGCAAATTTATCGAAAATCTATTTGACACCACAACACAAAAGAATCAGATAAAGGGAATATGATTTTACTAGGAGTTTTAGATTTCTGAAGTAGACAACACAATAAACAGATATTACAAAAAAATATTCATATGTGTGTATGATCCTAGAATTACATAATTAAGGATTATTATTTATACTATTTAAGTGTGTAATGACCGAAATGAAAAAAAACGTGATGTCTATTTTGGTTAGATCGGCACGGCTGGAAAAAAAGGAACAAAATTAAAAATTTCCGATGAAGCGGAATAGCCAAGTTCTCGTCAGATGTTTGGACTAAAGAGCCATAAAAGGGGAAGTAGATAGAAGAATGCAGAGCGCTCATTGTAGGTTGACAAAATCATAGGGTTATAATACAATAATTCCCAACCACATCGATCTGAACAGCTTCTGTTTATGGTTTCCTTATTTTCTTTCTTTTTTCTTATTGACTAAAATTTAAAAATAAGCTTATCCGAGATATAAACGGATTTGATAATTCCCGTCACTCAATTGGAAACCTCCTCCTTCTTTTCTCTTTGTCAAAAATTAATAAGCTAGGGATTAACATTTCTTCCTTTCTTTTATCATTATCATTATTTGCGAATACAAGGCAGACTTTATAACTATTTATAAACCTTATTTCATTCCCAGCCCATTCAGCGCCACACAGCAAACCAAAGTCCTCCATACAAAAAAAAAAGAAAAAGAAAATCGAATAATTCCATTTTAAAATTCAAAGGGTTCTTATGTTAGCACAGCTTAGTTTCCCAGTATTATCACTTCCCAGATTTTGTAGTATATTTAAGAAACAACCATCATTACCCATGTTTCTACAACAATCCAACAATATGACTCAACGTGAAAAATTTAATGAACTAAATGAATTAGAAGCAGATAGAATCCATGATGGATTAGAAAATCCCCAAGATTCTGATTGGTCACTTACAGAAGCGATGAAACGAATTAATAGAAATAGAAATCGATATTCGAATGTCTTTCCTTGGGACCAAACACGGGTGAAACTACCTGTTAAAGATACCGAAATCCATTCAGATTATATAAACGCGTCAAGAGTACGATTAGGATTGCATGTAGATGATAAGGAAATAGAGGAACAGATTGATGATAATTCTATACAATATATTGCATGTCAGGGCCCATTACCGAATACAACCAATCATTTCTGGTCTATGTGTTTCAACCTTAGTGTTGATGTTTTGTTGCTACAACAGCACTAACATTACCATTGAGGGAACTTTGAAAACTCAATGGTTAAATGCGACAGATATTGGCCTGAATTAAATGAAGAATGGAACTTCAATGACCAAAACATAAAAGATGGAATTGACATCCCCAATCTTTCCATCAAGAATATCGATGAAACCTTAGATTCCAATGGTGATTACATCTTAACCACAATGGAACTAACATCAAACGAGACCGTGAAACGAGTATATCATTTCTATTATTTCAAATGGGCAGATGCAAAAGTCCCACCGTCAATAGAACCATTATATAACATAAGTGAAGACATTGAAAACATCAGACAAATGTCTAGCAATCCACCACCTATCCCAATTGTTCATTGTTCTGCGGGAGTAGGTCGATCAGGTACATTCATTGCATTTGATTATTTATTCAGAGATTCAAATAAGTTTATAGACTTATTGTCAAAGAAAGATTATGACGATGATGATGGACCTGGAAGTGATAATGATGATCCAATTTATCAGACTGTATATGAATTGCGAGCTCATAGAATGATGATGGTGCAGACAATATATCAATATAATTTCCTTTATGAGACTGCTAGAGGTGTATATAACAAACGAAGAAGAAGTCCTGTATGATGTTGTCCCCTCTATATCCCTCTCTATGTATACATTAATTAGCTGTTGCAAATATAATGAAGGACCTATAATATAAATTTGGTTGTAAAAAATATTGTCATTGCGAAACAAAGATTCTCTAAGACATCATTGTTCAAACAAACAGTGAACTCGATGCCTCAATTGGACAAACGTCTTGGGATTTATTATCAATTTTGATGATGAAAGATATCAACGAGACTCGAATGGGATTATTCCCAAACAAATATCATTACATTTAAATTAAATCGTTGAATCTTGCATGCCATGAGTAGAGTTCATTAAAAATATTATCTCACAAGCTATCGTTTGTCGATATGTCGCTAAATTGTTTCAATAGTATTTGCCAGCTTGAATTACCCAATTCCGTTGTTGAATTATCTTGACAATAACAAATGTGTCCAGTTAGAGTGGCTCCAAAGAAATCGTAGTACTTGATCCTTCATGTATTTACAAACATGCAAATCCAGTAGGGATTTCAATTTCAAGAGAATGCAATACTTGAGATCGAGTAAATTGAAAACTAACAGAAGTAGAGAACTTAAAGAAGATATGTTTCCTAATTCCCTTATGATGCTGGATCTTTCATGTCATAAACTACAACTAGGAGTGCTTAAGAAATAATCAAAACCACGATATCTTGATTTGTCTTATTGTAGTGTACTGGACATACTAGATATTGGATATTTAATTGAATATCCAGGGTAATGAGCTGACTTGAGCCTTTCCTTGAAAGCATTGCAAGAGGTGGAGAACTTGCTACTTCCCAGAGGAATGGAGAAACATACTCTAATGGTCCCAATATTGGTTGCAAAAAAAAAATAAGATAAACAGTGTTGGTACTTCCATTAATGCTATGAAATTATGTACTACGTACTTACGCGAGGTTAGCTATTCAAAAGCTGTCTTACATCCAGGGAAGGGCTCTCCAAATTTGTCAGAGTATGTACGGTATATTTCGTTCGTTCAGACCTACAACCAAAACGAAGGTTAATGATTTATGTAACCGAGTGACTGCCTGAGTGTAGATTTTCAAGAAGCTGATGGCTACTTTGTAATGCCAGAAAAGAATGGTGATTTAGTATATAAATATATATATATAACGAGCGGAGGAGGTGGAGATAGAACTTAATTGGAAGTTGTATTTTTGTGCAACATTTCCAGTCGTGCAATTTTTCAAAACAATTGCAAAATTTGTTGCAATTTGACAAGCAAAAAAAAACCTATAAATTCCCACTGAAAACAAAAAAACTATTTGTGTTTTCTTCTTTCTCTTCTTCTTCTTCTTCTTCTCTCTTTAATTACTACAATCATTCACATATCAATCAACTACAAGACAATAGTATGTATATTTACCTTCAATCAAATTCACCAGCCTGAAGCTGGGAAGGGGGCCACTTTCGAAGCCAAATCCCTTCAGATGGGTATCAGTTGTTGATGCCCGTCTAAGTGTTGGTAATACCTGGTCAATATCATTGCAAATACCGATGTCTGTCTTGATGACACGTGATATTTCCTTGAATTGGCTGGGGGGTTAAGGAAGTGACATAGGTGCAAGGTGGCTGACTACCATCATACCATGTACATGTCTTCATCTTGTGAAAAGAGGGGTCTAACAAGACTCAGTTACCCTTTTCGGCAAGATAGCATGTTGAGCTGTTTTCAATGATGATTTTAACTTTCGGTTATTGAAACACTCCATTTCCACCCGTCACAATGTGACAATCCTGCATATAAGCTTTTCGCTGTTTAAGGTCCGATGGATAGCTTACAACAGCTCAACATAGTATTAGATTGTAGTTAATGGATGCAGCAATGTGTTCATGTAATTAGATTGGTGATATGATTAATATTGGTGGAGTAATAAGCCAAAATTTTAAGTGGTCGAAATTGAGGTATTTGTGGACAAAATGGAAGGTCGAATAGGTAACAAAAATGACTATTAACGTCGATGAAGGATTCTATTCAGCTAGCCAATGCTCTTGGTCGTTTTCGGCAAGGCTCTCGAACCTCTATCCTAATAAAAATCAGCATAGAAATGGCACTTTAGGCTTGAATGCTTTGTGTCGTTGATTGAATTTGGGTACTATGAAAACGAGTTCCACACAAGAACTTCCTTCTTGTGCAAATCCAATGGAACTTTCAATGCCACTTTGTGTGTTCAAATCATTCTTGTCGTAGACCAACTTTCTCCCACCCCCTGGGACAGTTTCACCAAATTCATGGATTTAATTTATGTTATCCCAAAAGTTTCAATCTTCTCTGAAATATCCGCCTCTGTTTACAAACAGCATAATATAAATCTTAATTAATTGTTGCTGCAGCAGCGCAATGCTAATGAAGATTCAAGGCCGGGATTAGAATGATGAATATTTCCCCAACATTGAACGTGTTCAAATTCAGTTGGCTGTGCTTGTATAGCTAAGCAATATTTGATGAACTATACGTAGTAGCGCCATGCTTAATCATTGGCTGTAGTTAAGAGGAAAAGAAATCAACCAAGAACGAATCAGAGTGTATCTTATAAAAGTCATTATATCTATATTCATATGTATGAGTGGAAGGTTGTATATAGCTTTGGGTTTTAGTGTTCTGTTTAGCTTATTACACGCACACCATTTATGTCACCATTTCTAACGTAATTCCAGTGTTTATAGATCTACGAAACACAGCATACCTTAAGGCATAGATTCTGCAGATGGTAAGCTGAGAAATGCAGGCAGTACACATAGTTGATCGCAAACCATTGTACATGCGATAGAAACCCTACATTGATATTTTAGGAAGGCTCTCAAGTCCTGTAGATTATCCAAAAAACCGAGAGAGATGTTTCCAAGAAAACGCTATTGATATTCAGCATGGGGCGTCAATATTCCATAGAAACAAACATTCACTTTTTTTGTAGAGATCAATCTATCGAAACAGAAATTTTGTCGGTTATTGTTGGGATTTCTTTTGGATCCTTTCGTGAATTTATATAGGCGTTTGGGTGCAAAAAAAAAAGCAATACTCAGAAATGCGGCTCATTTCAAAACCGGGGATTTATCCTATGCCGATACAGCAAGCTAATTCAATAAACGTTTACTTGGTTAGATTTTGAGTATACTTAATTTGAATGAGATCGTAAGTGAATTCAGATTTGTATTATGCTATTTCAAATATTAGTTCGAAAGGCTTTTAGGTAATCATCATTCCGGGTAAATTGAAATTTGTTCAAAATGTTATCGGTAGTAAATTCTATACCACTAGAGAATATTGTAGTATGGTATTTCCTAAAATGGATGAATCAAGGGATTTCTTTTTTTTTATTTTGGTGCCATCAGTTTATTTAATAAATTTTTTTTTTTCAATTGTTAATAATTTTTTTTTTTTGAGAAGAGATTCTCAAGTACGCAGGAATGAATGAAAAATTTTTCACTTTTATAAAATGGAATTAAAATTTCCCTTAATAAAAATTTTTCTTCTCTTTCTTTCTTCCTTTCTTCTTTTCTACCCAACTTTCAAGTTATCAATAATAATATATTAAAAATGGCTGACGGTGTTTTCCCAGGTGCTATTGGTATCGATTTAGGTACTACCTACTCATGTGTTGCTACTTATGATTCTGCTGTTGAAATCATTGCCAACGAACAAGGTAACAGAGTTACTCCATCCTTCGTCGCTTTCACTAACGAAGAAAGATTAATTGGTGATGCTGCTAAGAATCAAGCCGCTTTAAACCCAAAGAACACTGTTTTCGATGCCAAACGTTTAATTGGTAGAGGTTTTGATGATGAATCCGTTCAAAAAGATATCAAATCTTGGCCATTCAAGGTTATCAACTCTAATGGTAACCCATTAATTGAAGTTGAATACTTGGAAGAAACTAAGACTTTCTCTCCTCAAGAAATTTCTGCTATGGTTTTAACCAAAATGAAGGAAATTGCTGAAGCTAAGATTGGTAAGAAGGTTGAAAAGGCTGTTATTACCGTCCCAGCTTATTTCAATGATGCTCAAAGACAAGCTACCAAGGATGCTGGTGCCATTTCTGGTTTAAATGTTTTACGTATTATTAACGAACCAACCGCCGCTGCTATTGCTTACGGTTTAGGTGCTGGTAAATCTGAAAAGGAAAGACACGTTTTAATTTTCGATTTAGGTGGTGGTACTTTCGATGTCTCCTTATTAAACATTACTGGTGGTGTTTTCACCGTTAAGGCTACTGCTGGTGACACCCATTTAGGTGGTCAAGATTTCGATACTAACTTGTTAGAACATTTCAAGAAGGAATTCCAAAAGAAGACCGGTTTAGATATCTCTGAAGATGCTAGAGCTTTAAGAAGATTAAGAACTGCTTGTGAACGTGCTAAGAGATCCTTATCTTCTGGTACTCAAACCACTGTTGAAATCGACTCCTTATTTGATGGTGAAGATTTCTCCGCTAACATCACCAGAGCTAGATTCGAAGATATCAACTCTGCTTTATTCAAGTCTACCTTAGAACCAGTTGAACAAGTCTTGAAGGATGCTAAGATTGCCAAGAACCAAGTTGACGAAGTTGTCTTGGTTGGTGGTTCTACCAGAATTCCAAAGGTTCAAAAATTATTATCTGACTTCTTTGATGGTAAACAATTAGAAAAGTCTATTAACCCAGATGAAGCCGTTGCTTATGGTGCTGCTGTTCAAGGTGCTATCTTAACTGGTCAATCTACTTCTGAAGATACCAAGGATTTATTATTATTAGATGTTATCCCATTATCTTTAGGTGTTGCCATGCAAGGTAATGTCTTTGCTCCAGTTGTTCCAAGAAACACCACTGTCCCAACCATCAAGAGAAGAACCTTCACCACCGTTGCTGACCACCAAACCACCGTTCAATTCCCAGTCTACCAAGGTGAACGTGTTAACTGTTCTGAAAACACCTTATTAGGTGAATTCGACTTGAAGAACATCCCACCAATGCAAGCTGGTGAACCAGTCTTGGAAGCTATCTTTGAAGTTGATGCTAATGGTATCTTAAAGGTTACTGCTGTTGAAAAGTCTACCGGTAGATCTGCTAACATCACCATCTCCAACTCTATTGGTAGATTATCATCTGACGAAATTGAAAAGATGATCTCTGATGCTGAAAAATTCAAATCATCCGATGATGCTTTCGCCAAGAGACACGAACAAAAACAAAAATTAGAAGCTTACGTTTCTTCTGTTGAATCTACTGTCACTGACCCAGTCTTATCTGCTAAATTAAAGAAATCTGCTAAGGATAAGATTGAAGCTGCTTTATCTGATGCTTTACAAGCTTTAGAATTAGAAGAATCTTCTGCTGATGACTTTAGAAAGGCTGAATTAGCTTTAAAGAGAGCTGTTACTAAAGGTATGGCTACCCGTTAAGTTAAGTTGGGCATTTAATAATAACAAATAACAAACCAAATAAATAGCTTAATAAATTATTGTATATTTTCTCGCTTTTGTGTTTTATTATTCTTTTTGGGTACCCTCTTTAAATGAAAACATTATTGAAATAGAATTTACTTACTAAACCTTGTATTAATTATTCTACAATACTCTACTATAAACAGTTAATCCTCATCTAAGATATAATTACCTAATTTATCCATCTTTAATTTCTTATCACCTAAAGATAATGCTTCTATGATCTTTTCATTTTCTTCATGTAATTTCTGTTCTTCATCTTCGCTATCAAATCCATCTTCTTCTCCTTCTTCAAAGTCTTCATCTTCATCTTCTTCTTCCTCATCATCATACTCACCTTCATCCCCTTCTTCATCTTCAATTTCAGAAAGATCATCATCTTCAGTTGTAACAATTCTCATCCCCATTACCGCTTTTTCCAAATCTTTATCTTCCTTAGTTCCAGTTCTCTTTTTTGCATAACCCGAAGCCTTCACTTCAACATCCAAATTCTTTTCTCTAATCACATCTCTCTTGAAATTAGGATAAGCATATTTATACCCTTCACCATACCCCTCGGTATCAAACATAGTAGCATCATGTTCTGGACTATATCTAAACTTCTTTTCAAAGAAATCTCTAATACCTTGAACATCACGATCAAAATATTCTTTAGCATCTGGGTGTTCTATAGATACACACTGAGGGAAATCAATAACCACGAAATCAAATTCATGTTTACTTGCTTCTGCTTTATCTCTGATTATAATATTAAATTCATTAAAATCACAATGAATCAAACCATGATTAGCTAATTTCACAATAAAATTCATTAAATCAGAATATAATTTCTTATAATTATCATGCTGTCTCAAATGTTTCATCGGCATCCCTTTAATCCATTCCATCATAACACAATGTCTCGAATAATCAAATGGCTGCGGGACAGTAAATCCATTATCCCACAAAATCGTCATAAACTCATATTCCTTCCCAGCTGCCAATCTTGACAAATACATCCAGTTCCCAGTCTGTTTATTCTTCAAATAATCACGATTATTCTTCACAGTCTTAAAACTAGTTCTTCCCAATCTATGTATCTTAATAACCTTCTGTACTCCCTTAGGATCACTGACTGAATAAATATCCGATTCTTTCCCAACTCCAATCATCGTACCCACAGAATATAAAGTTTCACGATTCAACATCGATTTTAAGGCAAGATAATCATATCCATTATATGTTAATCTAAACCCATCATATTTAGCATTTCGTAATCTCAGGACAAGTTTTAATTTAGCTAAATCTCCAATACATCGCATTGTCCCAGTTGGGGATTTTAAACCACCGATTGAATGGATCATGTTCGTGGGGACAAGTTCGTGATTACGCGAGCCGAGTTCGACTGCTTGGAGGACTCGGAAGTCGTCCGAGGTGAGATACCTCATATGAGATGTGTCAAGCTTCATTTCGGTGTGTGTACTAGCTTAGTTGATGATGATTATAGGGTAGGAGAAGAGCTCATCTTGAATTTTTTTTATTTTTTTATGGTCACAAAAAACCACACCAAAAAATTGGTAGCTCGTACCAACCAACTTTAGAAAGGGTTTCCGGTGCTACCATATTTGCATGAATATTCAAGGTTATTCATATAAATTGAATATTTTACCTTAATACTAGGAAAAACAAGCAATAATAGAGGACAGCATAAAAGGAAGTCGAAAATACGGAAAACTGGTCTAAAAGTGCAAAGCAAGTCATGTTCCTGGTCCATGCAAATGTGATTTACAGTCAGTCACCTGTTCGGGGACAAAATATGCAAATTATTCTATATAATCTAGCAACGAATAAGCACGATAAAAGCAACATAAATGAGCCAAAAATTAATCTATGATTAGCTAATGCGGTGGAATTTCCATAGATTCTACCTGCATAGTGGTATAGTTACTTTGGGGCTCTTTTCCTTCTCTCAGTAGGACCCGAGTAAACAACATTAATCAAATCGGGGTTGCCATCTTTCAAGACTTTTGGTTTCTCAACAAATTTAGTCCTGGGACTCAGTGGGCATCTCGTTTGCTTAGAAGGAGGTTTGGCATCGGCTTCCCTCTTGATACACTCAGCTATTTTGACTTCTGTCATTTCAATGTCAGCTCTAAGGGAGTTGCATTCATCGATTAATTTTTTAATTAAATACTCACCAGACGACCAAGGATGTTTACTTGCATAAAAAGTTTGCAAGTTTAATTTCAAGCTGTCTGGGTTTGCAGTACTTACAAATACTGTATCAGATACCTCTATTTCATTATCGCTTGCTATATCGTCATCTTTGATTTGACCATGGACCACCATTTTGTTGCTCAAAATTATGTCTCGAACTGTTTCTGAGAATATAGAATAGTTAACCGTGTTATCAATAACCAATTTATCAAAACGGGATAGCCATGAAATACTTACAGAACAACGATAGGACAAACAATACTTAGACAGCACAATTTCCTCAACAAGAATCTTATAGCTTATAATCTGATAAAAAGAAGGAGTCCAGTGAATATGGGTCTCTTTTCAATTATTTGCTGCCAAAAAAATGAAGGGTATAAATTAAGTTTGGTTGTAAGAAAAAATTTGTTGCAAAACTTAAATTGCTATGTTCTCTTTTATTATCTACCAAGACAAAACTGGTATAGATCCGATAAGACTGAATCAGCCACTTCACTTGATACGATGGGTACGTAGGATGCAGTAAAATATTAATTAATTGCAAATTGGTTCTTTGAAACAAAGCTTAGAGCCTTCTCATATTGGGAATACTGTCAATTCACAGTTGTTGAAATCAATACGTTACGATAATAAATTGGTATCTGTTTAGCAAATGTACTACTGTTAACCAGCCAAAATGTAAACTATAAGTAGTAGTTTCTTGGTTTAGAGTATTGGATCGGCTAAGCAGATATCAAATTATTAACAAAAACTATCATCAAATTATTATCAAATTATTATCAAGTTGTATCGGAAGGGGTCGAGGACAGGTATTTCGAGCTAAAGATAGGGGCGGAAAATTAATCATAGAATCATAAATTGACTAATGGTCTTATACCTTTGAGAGAGTTGTACATATACAGCAACTGTCATAAAGTGTAATTCTATGAAAATTTATAGTTCCTTGATGGAAATTTATATGATCTATTTGAAAGATTTGTTTTTTAGTCTCCACTAAGACTATTGGTACCGTTTCAACCAAGTAAAGACACTTGTTGGACTATATTTAGAAAGCAGAAGAAACAAACTACAGTTTGCATTCCAGTTTTGTTATTAACGCGTTATGCAAACATTTTTTGATTCATAAAATATTCTAAGGAAAAAAATGGCTGCAACTTTTGCAAGTATAAATTCTTAATTGCGAAAAAACCATAGAAATTATATATCTGTACTCCTTTCTTCTTCACTTTATTACATTGTTTGTGTAGTGTTGGTTATATGTTCTCCAAGATCACAGATAGATTCCACAAATCCAACGATTCAAAAGCAAAATTGTTGAACTTTAAAGAGGTCTATGAACTCGATAAAAAATTGAAAAAATATTACTTTGCTGGATTATTCCAGAAAAATCAGGCAACCGCCAGATTCATTTCAAAATATCAAAGGGCCAAAACCACAGAACCCATACCAACAAGAATGATTGATTTCTTGAAACAAACTTATCAAGAAGAAGAAGAATTACCAACCAACGAACACGAATTATTTGTGTCCATTTCTATGAGTGAAGATTTAGAAAGTTGCAATTCAGATCCCGTCGACACAAATACCGCTCAATTATCAATTGTGGTACAAGAACCTATTGCCACTACCATTACTGATATTACTACTGCAACTACTGCTCCCTATACTACAACTACCGCTGTTGCTTCTGCTACAACTTTTACCGCTGCTTCTACTGCTGCTTCTGCTACAACTATTATTACTAATATGCATCCTGCTGCTGCTGTTCCAACTAACAACCAGTCAATTTTGTATACCGTTCATGAGGAAGATGAAGAAGAAGAAGAGGAAAGTGAAATTCATGCTAAACAAAATATCCCAAAACCCTTTGGATCTGAAGTTCTTATCAGCTGGTACGTGACCAAGACAAATTGCCAAAGATTAACAATTAATTGTTCCCAAAAAAGCAAGGCACTATTGCGGTCCATTTCACGAAAGAATATGCCAGATAAAGAACGTTGTAACTCATTGGGGGTTGATGGAAATCCTATTTCACAGAATTCAAACACGAAGTTTAGTAAACTTGATTTCCCTACAGATTCTTATTCCATTGCTATATTAAGGACTATCAAAATGGAGCAAAAAAGCTATGGTTGGGAGTATCCCGTTGATTCATACACTCATTATTTACTTGCTAACCATCCTAGTTTATCATCTAAAAATTTCCAAGATTCACCCAAACCCACCAGAAGTCCCGTTCCAATTATTTCCCATCACTCCAAAACTGCCAATACTTTCAAACAAGATGAAGAATGCGAAAACATAAAATCCGACAAAGAGAACTGTTCCGGAAACCTCGAAGAAGCTGGGGGGTTGCATCATATTGATTTAGAGGATTTGGAAGTCGGTTATCAAAGTTAGCCTTCTTGCTATCCAAGCATTGAATTTATCCTAAGTTCATCTTCTTGCTATCCAAGCATTGAATTTATCCTAAGTTCATCTTCTTGCTTTCCAAGTATCCGAAGTTCATAATCTTGTTATCCAAGTATCCAAAGCTCATCATCTTGCTATCCAAGCATTGAATGTATCCGAAATTCAACTTCTTGCTTTCCATGTATCCGAAGTTCATTTTTGGTTTATCCAAGCATTGATTCCTTAAATTCATCATAGAATTTGTAATCGGAAGAAAGTCTTTTATATTTGTAAACGAGGAATTTTTCTTTTGTAATACTTAATGGCCCTAGCTAGGATATGACGAAGCGATGTATCATAACTCAGGCATCATCTCTATACTTCCGCTGGAATGCAATTCACCAATTGATTGATGAAGCAAGTTTTTGGTCAACTGTCTTCCTACTGAATATCCACACATTGTATTCTTTATCAAATTTACTTAAACCGATGTTGCAATCGTTGCTATTGGCTTTGTATTTTTATCCAGCTATTCAATACTATCATTAAACGTTCTCTCAATTGGTTAATTTTTTTGTTACAATCCATTTCACTATTTCTATATTCAAAGCAAAATTACTATCAGTAGATTTGGTCAAGGCTGTCGTCTTTGTCCGTACATTGCGATGACTGGAAGTCGTGACGTATTTGCTTAAGTTCGATAAAAATCTCTGCAAAAGAAAGTTGAAAATCTTTCAGTATTATAAATAAAGTTCTATCAGAGCCGCTAGTATATCTGAGCTATATCAAGACGTGGACTGAAGATTTGACTAACTTTAGGATATATTTATCGAGAGATCAGGGTACGTGCAAGCTATAGAAAGATGAGTGGAAAATTATATCATCCCATTTTTATTCATACTTCACGTCTACAAATTATCATTGTTTTCAATAATATGGGGATTCTTCCCAAATGCTTCATACTTCAATTACAGCTTTTGGCCCCAAAAGATTGGTCAACTGTTTACGCACCTCTTCTGTGTTCGAAAGCTTATTATCTTTCACGTTTATGGATTTAATTTGGGAGTTTTCAGCGAATCGTAAACCGTTTATATCTCTGAGATTGCGCCGTGCTAAACTTAAGTACTTTAGAGACGTGGGAAGTTTTATCTGCGTTGGCACATTAAATTTGCAAGCCTTTCAATGTATATACTTGTAGCTTAGTTAGCTCTTCAAGATCGAGGTTTACCAATCCATAACTGTACAGTAGTTCCGAAACCTTGAGGGATCTCGGAAATTGTTTTAGTTCTCTACTTTCAGTCCAGTGTAACTTTAGCAGATACATTGACGAAATCTTTTCAAGTTCAACTTATTGAATGATTGCGTGTCCATGTTATTAGCGGAGAGATCAAGACGCTTTAGATCGACAGGTAGCCTATTCTCATATGCCCGTCCTTCACTTGTTCCATATGCCAACCGCTGCATACTCAAAGCCACCTCCTGAACTGAATCTGGTAAATCGAGTTCTCCTAATGACCTAATATTATTCAAAGACAAGTTAGCCAAGCTCAACTTGGGTTGCTTTATTTTTAAAGAATTTAATTCATCATATCGCCAACCCAAGGCTCTTACGTTCTGTGGCAATTCACATTCAAATGATTTTAGCTGTTTATCCCTTGAGTCAATTTTAACACGAGTCAAGTTTGGTAAGTCTATTAGACAATATTTTGCTTCAGGTAAGACGGAAGAAACTGAATGCACCAATTATTTGGGTAATGGCATAGGGAGAGTAAACGACAGGGTACCTGAAATAGCAAGAACAATTAAATTTCGAGGAAGTCGATATACCGGAGGTAACGAATTAACATTCAAAGAAAGTATGTGCAATCAAAACCTCATCTATTGGAAAGGGAGATGCGGACGCGCGTATCAACAGCACTCTTGAATCATTGTCAGGTTTGTCCAGAAATATTTTATTCGGCAACAGTATCCTCTTGGCTCTCTGAATCAAAGATGCCTCTTTTTCACGTAATTGCATTAAAGTGTCAAATGACCAAGGTGGGACGTGGTTTGGAACGATCTTTTATAAACTCTAAGAAATCATCTATGCCGTCAACATCTTGGAACTGGATAGGACAACCTTTTCATGATCACTGAACCGTCCCAACAATGTTTCATCACCGGTAGGAATCATTCCCCACTGTTCTCCAATTTTGTAATCATGAGCAACAAGTTTGTACAAGTCTTTACCGACGGTAATCTGAACTTTCCTGACATTTAAAGCTCTAATGGGATGCTCGTTGATAATTGGAATATTACTATACGCCCACAAATGAGTGGTAGGAGTATAGCCGAAAATCAATTCCAAAATGTCAATTGGAAGATGTAAAGTGCCCCGAAGAAAGAATTTATAAAAGCCCATGTCTAATCTGAAAAAGGAATGCAATTGGAACTGATATACATGTTGCTTGTATCTATATTTGCCAACGATACATGTAAAAGCCTTACTCTCCTGAAATGTTTAATTAGTGGAATTTTCACATTACCTCAGTTGAACTTTTTAACCTAACTTACACGACCGGGAGAAACCCGTCAAACCTAGTGAATAAGCTATTTTAAAATTACAAGTACAACATTTGTCCTTTTCTAAAACATATTAATTCCAAGTGAGTGCATCCATTAGATTTTGGAAGCTTTGAAGATGCAGCATTTATGAGATATAGTGAGAAAGATGGGTTAAATTTACCAACTGCGAATCTGTGGATTTTATGTTCATCTTACTACAATATTTGTGAATAGTAGCTTCAACTTTAAGAAGGAACTAACTGGACATCGATATACATCTATTATTATTTGGGGTAAATGCAAACCCATTTTCATTTTGGGTAGTGCAACCACCTCAAGTGGACATCATTTGATTTAGCACTGGGAAATTTATGAAATTGCAATCGATATGGAGGTTATTTAGAGATTACCAGCTTATCGGACTATACTTGGAGGTTAGAAGCGACAAGCCACAGTTTACATTCCAGTTTGTTATGAACCCTTCATTTTTAATTGATAAAATATTCTTAGGAAAAAATGGTTGCAACTTTTGGGAGTATAAATTCTCTAATTGCGAAAAAACCACAGAAATTATTTACTTGTACTCCTTTCTTCTTCACTTTATTACAAACAAACACATCAACCAAATATGTTCCGCAAAATATTAGACAAATTCCACAAATCCAACAATCAAAAAGGCAAATTGTTGAAATTTAAAGAGTTCTATGAACTCGATAAAAAATTGAAAAAATATTACTTTGCTGGATTATTCCAGAAAAATCAGGCAACCTCCAGATTCATTTCAAAATATCAATAGTCCAAAACCACAGAACCCACACCAACAAGAATGATTGATTTCTTGAAACAAAGTTATAATGATCCAATGCAAGAAAACATTCCAAAGAACGTTCACGACTTGTTTGTTGATATTGCAATAAACGAAGATTTAGAAAGTTGCAATTAAGATCCCGTCGACACAAACACCACTCAATCATCAACTGAAATACAAGAACCTGTTTCCACTCATGTTACTGATGTTACTACTACAACTCCTGCTGCTGATACTACTACTACCACTGGTCCTTCTGCTCCTTGTGCTTCTGCTGCAACTTTTACTCTTACTAATATTCATCCTGCTGCTGCTGCTGTTACAACTAATAACCATTCAATTTTGTTTACCATTAATGAGGAAGATGAAGACAAAGTGGAAATTAAATATCTTGCTACCGAAAGCATCCATCATCCTTTGGATCTAAAGTTTTCTGGCACAATACCAAAACGACTTGCAAGAGGTTAACAAGGAATTTGTCCAAACAAATCAAGGCATTGTGGATGTTCATTTCAAGAAAGAATGTGCTAGATCAAGAATGCTGTGACCCATCGGCAGTTAAAGATACTGCTAACACACAGATTGCAAACAAAAGTTTAGTAAATTGGATCTCCCTACAGATTCCTACCCCATTGCTATATTTAGGACTATCAAAATGGAGCAAAAAAGCTATGGTTGGAAGTATCCCGTTGGTTCATACACCTAATATTTAATTTATATCCATCCAAGTTTAACATCTGTATCCAAACCCAACCTTAGTCCCATTCCATTTATTTCCCATGACTCCAAAACTACTTTCGTAGATGATGAAGACTGAGAAAACGTAGATTCCCGCATAGATAAATGTTCGGAAAACTTCCAAAAATCCGGGGGTCTGTATCATATCGATTTAGACGATATGGAAATTGGTTATCGAACTTCATCTTCTTGCATTCCAAATATGCGAAGTTCATCTTCGGTTTATCCAAGCATTGCTTAAATTCATCATAGGATTTGGATTCCGAAGAAAGACTGTATTCATACTGTGGGTAAGGAAATAGCTATTGGTTGGTGATCGGGACGATAGTATGGTTTGGAATTTAAAAAGGGAGGATGTAGAAGGAATGCTCGATATATTTGTATTCTTGATTTTGTATTTAATAAATTTTACATTTTTAAACAAGAAATTCTCCTTTGTAATACTTAATGGCTCTGGCTAGGATAATACCATCGCTACTCGGGTACTATTGCTATCACTTTGTGGTAAATTCAACCGCTTTTTCATTTTGGGTAAAGCATGTTGAAATAAATAAATTAAGCCAATGCTTTATGAACAAAGAAATAGCACCTGACAGCGAAGTCGGTAATACCCATCTGAAATGAAGAATTGGTGATGATGCAAGTTGGCGAGAGTTAACGGGGTTTGAATGGGATCGGGTGTGAAATCTTTTCATACTGAATTTATCTTCTTGACCAATGGTTAGTTTACGTGTAATGAATTTTTATTCGAATTCAATGGAAAGAAGGTTTTGACTTTAACCCAGATTGGAATGAGGATTATCAAGGCTTAGGATTCCAATATTTTGGTTTTGGACTCTTCAATAATGGGGGTGGAAGAATCTCATTAGTGGCGGTGGAAGAATCAAATAATGATAGTGGAGATTTTCATTTTCATTTTCATGTTAGTGGTGGAGATTTGAATTGAATATTGGTGATGATGGTGGAATCGGGGGAAGGATTGGAATGGTGGAATCGGGGGAAGGATTGGAATGGTGGTAGTGGACGAATTGGAATGTTGGTGGTGGAAGAGTTTGAGGGTAGGGGGTGGAGTGGTTTGAACGGCTGCGGTGCAGATTTGAATGTTGGTGGAGAGTGGAATTTGAGTTTTGAGGAAGTGGTGAAAGAATTGGAATGCAGGTGGTGGATACTTGAATATTGATGGAGATTGGGCTTTGGATTTGGAGGAGGTGGTGGAAGACTTCGAATGCTGGTGGTGGAAGAGTTTGAAGGAGGTGGTGGAAGTTGGAATTTGATGGTGGTGGAAGCTGGAATTTGATGGTGGTGGAAGACTTGGAATGTAGATGGTGGAAGAGGTGGAATGTAGGTGATGGAGATTGAATTTTGGATTTTGAGGTGGTAGTGGTGCAAGAGTTGGAACTATGGTGGTGGAAGGTTGGTGGAAGTTGGAATTTATATTTTGATGGTGGTGGCATTGGAGATTTGAATGATGCTGATTCATGAGGATTTCAATCGTTTATTTGTGAGGAATTTCATGGAGAGTCCAATGAAGATGAGGAATTAGTGCTGTCAGAGTTTGGACTGGAATTCATGGATCAGTTTAATCCTGTGATTACTGAATTCCTTGTAGCTAAATGCATCTTGTTAGTGTTCTATATCAATTAGTTGCAAACATCCTTTATTCCCAATTTCAATGTTTTCATTAATTATCATCTCTGGTTAACATCTAAACATAGTTTAATTCTATATTCCCTGTGTTGATTACTAACTACCATTACATTAGGCAGATCCTTTCCTCATATTTGGATAAATATTTGGCAACAGATAAATATTTGGCAACCATTTATTTATGGGAGGCAAAAAAAAAAAGATGCGCGTTTTAAATGCGCAAATTGAATCAACAACAACAGCGAGTTAAGTAAGGAGGAGAGATGTTCAGACAGAGGTATAATAAAAGAAGAACAACCACCAGGAAGAGAATACGAACGAAACCAACCAAGAAAGAACTCAAAGAGAAACGATTACCTCCAAGATCTCAAAATGATTACACTACCAATCTTTCTAAAATAGGGACATCAACAACGGATCTTTCATTCATTGATTCATCACTTTCAATTCCAACTTATCCCTGGACAACTCTCATTCCTCTGACAAACTCAAGACCCAAACTAAAGCTTGCTCGACCAGGAAACAAAATTCCCACCCTAAAGCAACTATGTGCTCAAGAATTGGCTGCAAATTCCCATCAAATAGATTCAGATTATCTTGACCTTGCACCCTGGGAAAGCTGTTGGAAACTAGTCTGGCAATTCATCCTCATTCAAGGAACAGACTCTATTGAAGTCTACACCACATTTGCCGAAAAGTTTAGTACCCCTAGCAACCAGGAATTCAAATCACACACAACCATACACCAACCCACCAACTTCCAACTCTTAAAAGCCAAAACTATCGACCTATTTCGGATCCCCAATGCTAGAAATCATAGAATTGAAAACCTATTCAAAAACATATCAATCTCAGACATAATCTCCCACCTATCATCTCGCCATCGTTTCAATCCATTATTAGTCCTAGATATATCCTTGTCCACAAGTTTGAAACCAGATGATTATTTCATGTTATTCAATCTTCCCAATCTAATCTCGATAAACTTATCCAATCATTCAATGGTCGATGATAATTTCTTATATAACCTATCTTCATCTATTCGGAACCAAGGCAAGTTGAACAGTCTCATGATTATAAAAATAAACAATTGTCCCAGGATAACTCGAAAAGGAATCCAATATTTGTTAGACCTATCCCGTGACAAACCTGGTTGTTCCCTATCATGTATCGAAACTGATATTCTCGTCTCTTCAATCAATCAAGGCCTGTATGTTTCAGATACCGGTTGGTTGAAGCTTGATAAATCAACCAGAGAGGCGCAATTGGTGAATAGATTACCAATGGGCGAATTTAACGTATGGGATTAGGCTAAGATACCTGTATACTAGTATCTTGAGGGGCATGAAACTTCCATCCCCAGGATTGGGGAATTGTTGGCAGAGAAGATATACGAGACCAATGTGCTTGATTTGATGATATATGGAGAGAATTATATGAATAGCATGCATAATGATCCGATTGTGAAGGATGAAATGTTGATTAAGATCTGGAAGGCGAGGTTGGCGTTGAGAAATCGAGTGAGTGGTGGATATACTTATATTCTTAATAAGAACTACAAACCATCCGTATCTCCGCAATTACAACGGCTGTCTATCAAACGAGAGATAAAACAAGAAGAACCTGAGATTATTGAAATTCAACCGCCTTCAGAAACTACTGAAGATACTCAACCCAGAAAGAGAAAGAAAACAATTAAAACAAACGCAAAGAATTTCTTCGGTCTATAGCCCCACCTCGCATCGCATCCTTCTATCATCTCTAAAAATACAATATAATGCAATTAAGTCATAAATATACTACATAATACACGACCCAACTAATCGTCTCTCTTAAACAACAACTCCTTCAAAAAATCAGCCGACTTCTTTCCCGACTTCTCTTGTCCCACTGTGCTTAACTGACGTAATGGTGGTGGCGATGGTTCGCTTTAGCCTCGAAGAGCAAAGCATAGAAGGGGTGAAGGTGGTTTCCCACGATTTAACAACGCTAATAATCCTTGCCCTTGGGCATGATGATTACCAACACTCTTCTTCCTTGGCTCTGACGGAGCCTGTGAAGCACCACCCGCTGGTTTCCCTCCGTTTAATAATGCCAATAATCCCTGTCCTTGAGCATTAGTTCCCAGTTGTGGTTGTTGTGGTTGGTTAGCGAATAGTTCTAGATACAAAAGTGGACCAAAATTCTAGGACTAAAAGAACCCACGCAGACATTGTTGTCCAATATTTCCCTGCCCCTGTACCTGTGGAGGTGGTGGCTGGGTAGCAAGTGGTTGCTGTTGAGGATATTGTGGATATTGAGATTGATTAAACACCTTCTTTGGCAGGAAATGATCTAAAGATTGAGGCTCAAATTTCGGCTGCTGCTGAGGTTGTTGTTGCACAGGTTGTGGCTGCTGATAGTACGATGATTGAGGTTGTTGTTTATATTGCGCATGAGTTGCTGGAGCAAACTGATCAATTAGATGATCAACATCTTCTTCATCACTAGCAATATCAAAATTGGCAAAATTGGTCCTCCCCAATATCCCCCCATTGAAATCATCAAAAGCATCCTCAAATTGCTCAAAATCTTCAAAATCTTCAAATTGATGCTCTTGGTCTTGTTGTTGATGTTCTTGCTGTTGTTGTTGCTGTTGTGAAAGATTGGCATATTCTGCACGATTACTTGCTTCCAAAGTCTGTTCAAGTGTTGGTGAAAGCATAGTTGGAGATCTATTTTGATTAAGTATGCCTAATAATTCAGCTCCCGCCTCAGGGAGACTGATTGGTGAAACACTACTCATTGGCATATCGGAAGTATGACTCTTATGCTTCTTAAGAATATCCATCAATTCAGTAGCTGGATTAACTGTTGGACTAGTGACTGGTTTATGAAGCATATCCAATAACTGCTTAGATGAAGATGACGCTGACTGATCTACAGGCTTTGATTTCGAATGTTTTCTTGGTTGTTTCAACAATCCCAATATTTCATTTGAAGGACTTTCTTGCTTTTGTTCTTCTGGTTTCTGTGGCTTTAATAAACTCAACAAATCTTCCGATGCTGTGCTCTTACCTTCTGGTTTATCTGATCTCTTTAATAACATCATCTTTTTCTTACGTGGTGCGTTTGCCTTTTGTTGTCTTATAGACTCCTCGATTTCATTTGATGGTTCAGGTTGCCCCAATAAAGGAGCTACGCCCTTTGAAGAATCTGAAACGGGCGGTAACTTGTGAAGGGCACTTAAAATCTTTTGTTTTGCTTCTGTATCCTCTAGAATTGGTTCTTCTTGTTCTAGAATTGGTTGCTGTTGTTGTTGTTGTTTTTTGGGGAATACACTTAACAATTCTTGAGCCCTACTTCTAAAATTAGATGATTCGGCTACCTTTTCGGATGCTGGCTTCCCATTCTCTTCTTTCTTTTTAGGACTAGATTTAGTGTGCAACAAAGATAATAACTCCTTGGAGTTTACACTGCTTCCTTTACGCACAGATGGTTTTTGTAATGACTGTGGGTTTGGCTGTTGAGTTATATATCCAGGATCATTCATTGGATGGGGTGATGCTTGCATCATTGCATGTTGTTGAAGTGGAGTCAATAAATGTGGGAATGGTGGTAGCAATGGACCCACGCCAGGTGCGGGTGCTACAGCTGGATTTATGAATGGCGGTTGGTTGTAGACTGGATAAGAAGGATGCATCTGTGGGGCGCCAAAGAATGGAATAAGATTTTGTAAGTGAACTGGGATTGGGACATTTACCATGTTTGGTTGTGGCTGTTGTTGAGTAGCAGCTATATTAGCAGGACCGGATACTGAAATACCTGGGGCGTTAGCACTTGTTGTGGTTTGTCCAACATGTTGAAGAATATTCAATATAAGAGAAGGACGTAGTTGTAGAAGATAGCCAAATAACTAAGGGTTATTTAAGAATAATTTAATTTCTGCTTGTAACATTAATTCTTCTTCATTCAATATACCCTTGTTTTTATTAATCCATCTTAACATAGGTTTAAGAACTGTTCCGACAATGAAATAATTATTTGGATTTGTCCTATTTTTCTTCTGAATACTTTTGATATCATGCCATTCAATTTTTGCAATTTCAAATCTTGCTTGAGGTTCAAAATTATAATCTTCAGGTACATTTCTAACCNGCAATTTCAAATCTTGCTTGAGGTTCAAAATTATAATCTTCAGGTACATTTCTAACCAAGTAAATCTTATAATTCTTTCCTCTTATAGTTCTTTCCAATACTTCATTCTCATTAATTAAATCACGACAATTAAACCCAGTTTCTTCTTCAACTTCTCTAACAGCACAATCAATATCGGATTCACCTTTTGAAATCTTACCTCTTGGGAAAGACCATGTATTTGATTCTGTTCCTTTTACCAAAACAACTTTAGATAAATCTTTATTCATCAATGCCACTCCTCTGACTGGAATAGTTGATTTATATTTTCCAAATCTTGAAAGAGCATCATCTGGGTCACCCCATTTCCAAATCAATGGACATTTTTCCAAAACTTTTGCTGAAAAACTTTTCATTTTCATAGGGGGGAAATCTGGACATATTTGATGAATGAAATCGGAATAAAACCATTGTGCTTCTTCTACTTGAAAGAATACTCTTTCAATTGATGATAAATCTTCTTCTGGTACATTAACTACAAATCTAACCAATAGATCTTCTAGGACTCGATCGAGTGATTGGTTGGCCAATCCATCTCGCAATTGTATTGACATTAAACTTAGACAGACAAATAGACTATAGATAATTTTATATAATGTGAAAATTTCGAAACTTGATGGTAAATTAGACAACTGGTAATTGTTCATTCTTTTTACAACCAATCCAAAACTTCGTTGAAACTGCCATTATGAGTTTTTGGCAATTACACGACTTAAAATTTATGTCCGGGTAGCACTTTGCATTGCTGTAATTGGAACAATTTTATCAGATTTTCCATTTTGATTATGGCAATCATACTTCAAATAGATCAACATACCGACGACTACAAGAAATGAACAGATCTTTTGTTAGAACATTGTCCTCGTCGCAAGTGCGGTCCAAGTCTATGAGATTTGCCGCTTCTATTAACAACGCAGTTAAAACTCCTCAAACCAAACCCATAGAAATCAAGCATGCAATTGGTTTAGAAACCCCAGTATTATTAAATCATAATTTATCAGATACTTATAACCTTAACAATTTATATCATTCCTTATTCAGTGCTGAAGCCAAAGAAGCACGTCAAAAGAAGTTAGACTATGAAATGCAACATTCTCCATTATATGATGCTAAATGTTTTCGTAATACTAATGGGAAAATATTCACACCACCAAAATCATATTTTAGAGCTGAAAAGTCATTATATTTCCCTGATTTCTATGCAAAGACATTAGATGGTAAACAGAGGAGTATTTATGAAGCATTAGGGGATAAAATTACTATTGTTAATATATTTAGTTCGGTTACCGGTGAAAAATGTACTCATAGTTATTATAAACTGGATGAAAAGGATTATTATCTTAAAGATTATACTGAATTCACCAAAGAATATCCAAACTGTCAAATCTTTGATGTAAATATCCCTACTAATTGGCTTAAAGGATTTGTATTAAACTTATCATTATCCAATTTACGTAAAATGATTCCAAAAGAAAGATCAAATCATTATTTTATATTACCTGATCATATTTTCCAATATAAAATTAGACAAGAGTTATTATGTGATAATCAATGTTCTGGATTTATTTATATATTGGATCCACAAGGTAGAATTAGATGGCTTACAAGTGGATATTCAACTCCTGAAGAATATGAGTTGATGTGGAAAGTTGTCAAGAGATTACAGAATGAAATAGCAAATAAGGACGAATAAATCATAGGCTAGCACTTATTGAATCGCTTTGTAAATAGATATAATTTAATAGATAATAATGTTACTATAGTCAATACCCTTGGAATAGGTATATCACATCTCTTTCGAAAGTAGCTGCTACCATATGATCCTCAACTAGTATTACCCGGAAATTCTCGAAGAAGAATTTAAAGATGAGGAAATGAGAAACTCAAAAATCTCTTGACTTCACCTTTACTTCTTCTCTTTCTTCTTATACCATAACAACAATCAATGTGTCTAAAGTGTATGTAAACCTTTTAAAATTAGCAACACATACAACAATTATTCAACAAAACTTTAAATGATGAACTCTTCAATTGGGAATCTCTCTGACAATCTCGAAAATAAAAACCCATGGAGAAAAACCTTTTATTAATTGATATCTGATTTTTATTGTAATGCTTTTGAAATAATTGAATATTGCTTATTAATGATTATCATGAATCAAATTTACTAACAAGTACTCAATTAGAATGATAAGGGACCCTTCTTCAAGGTTATCATTTATGTATGCGGAAATTATGGGCATCTGATGTATTTACTGATCAGTCTTAGGTACCTATGCTTATAGTCATTTCATTGATTCACGTCTTATAACAGGTGCAAATGTTTCATCCGAAGATTATACTGAAGCCTTTGCCCCTGTTATAAGAATTGAATCAATGAAACCTATCATCTTATACCTACCTAATTGAGCTTTCTTCGATGTATTTTCAGCTCTACATTGCTGGAATAAGAGAATCTATGAAACAGGTGTATGAATGCAAATTGCAGATGCTACTACTACAGGCATGGATTTTACCAGACTGGTTGTTATCACCCCTACTAGAGCTAGACAATCTGTTTATACATAGATTGTCTTCGCTTTTACATCATAAAAACTACTTCACTTTCATGGCCTAGATGCTTGCATGCAACCAGAGATTCGGTCAGGGATATGAATTCTTCAGGTGAACTATGATCGCAAGACCCTAACCAATCGTCGCGCATAAAACTCCATGTCACTTCACTCTCATTGGCCCATCTAAAGTAAAAACCTACTTAGTCTTCCCAATAACACACCTCTCTTATCAGGATTGTGCTATCAACTGTTTTGTAATGAGCCCCCCAAGCCACCTTGCATATATCCGCTATTCATATGCATATATTTCTTGTGGCGAATTGATATTATATAATGTTTTGTACAACTCAAGGAATTGCGGTTTTTTAAAATGCATAATTTGCCACAATTTGGTTTTGTAAACCAGTTCTTGCATTATCACCGAGCTTTCAAAATGTCGTCTAAAATGACTATTTGGTCGGATAAACCCAAGGACATTCAAGTTGTGACGCTACCATCCGTTACGTTGCACGATTTTCACAGAGGGACTTCGTTTTATTGGAGTGATATAAAGGACAAAACTCTTACCTTTTCATTAGGACAATAATTAGAATCAATAATGACAGAATTTCAATCAATGACAAATTCCTTTGCATTCATCGTATATTCTTTTGGTTTTTAGAATAAACTCAGTATGTGATAATAGATAAAGTTATTTTTCTCATAAATCAAAACAATACTTGAAAAAACGCAGAGGAGCTTGTAATTGCCTATACTCATCATTTATAAATAGCTATTGATTACAAAATTACTGCCCTACTGAAAAAGTCACGCTTTGTCCTATGTCAATAAATGAGATCCTCTGTGAAAATTGGTTTCGGATAGGTGTTGCAATTTGCCAATGGATAATGTCATATTGTTTGTGTTTATAGTTAGTTGATAACAGAGTTAACTAATTTATAAAATAGACTGAAATATAAAATTATAAACTTAAAAGAGGGAGAAATTTAACCCGTTAAATAGTAAGTCTAAGTAAAATGGTAATTTAGCATAACATATAAAACGAATGTATTAATTGTCACCGGGCATAACAAATAAAACAAATTTATTGATTAGCACCAGAACATAACAAATTATTCAATCAGTTTTTCAGAAAACATGCTGCTAAAGATTTCAATATTCATTTTATGCCTATTGAGTTGATGAAAGCTGATTTAAAGGCGAACGTATTCTAGAATGCTTCTGTTAAATGATCTATCTGAAAATCAGGTGAATGCTATTTAGGTTTGGTAACTCATAATTATGGTGCTGTTGTTGAAGATATTTTGGGCGATTAGGGGCTCGGAAGTAACCATGGCCATTGAAGGTTTGTTTCTAGTAAACGCTATTTTAATATTAGGGCGCCAAAATATTCACAGACTCTAATGTAATTTTGCAGCCATTTTTTTGTTGGTGCAAATCGCTAGGGCTCAGCCCTAATCAAATTCACGTGATTTCATTTCCATGAAAATTTTTTTTTCATTAGTGGGTGATGATTCTCTACCAACCATAGTCTCACTTGCAACAATTTTTCAAANATGAAAAAAAATTTTTTTAGTGGGTGATGATTCTCTACCAACCATAGTCTCACTTGCAACAATTTTTCAAATAAAACAAAAGTTGTGTTTTTATCATATTCGTCTTCTTGTTCCTTAACAACGTCAAACTAAAAAACTAGCTAACAATGTCTGCTCCAATCAACAAAGAAAAGGTCGAACAAGAACCAGCTCAACAAATCCACAAGATTAGAATCACCTTAACTTCCACCAAAGTTAAACAATTAGAAAATGTTTCTGCCAACATTATCAGAAATGCTTCTCAAAACAACATTGTCAAGAAGGGTCCAGTTAGAATGCCAACCAAGGTTTTAAAGATCACCACCAGAAAGACTCCAAATGGTGAAGGTTCCAAAACTTGGGATACTTATGAAATGAGAATTCATAAGAGAGTTATTGACTTACAAGCCCCAGCTGCTACTGTTAAGAAGATTACTCAAATCACCATTGAACCAGGTGTGGATGTTGAAGTCACCATTGCTGCTTAAACGCGGTGAAAGGTGATTTTGATACGACATGTGTGTACATCTTCTGATTTGTTTTCTTTTCGAGTGTATGGGAATGAAAAAATGATGGTATAAATTTGATATTCATTAGTTGGGGACATATAAAAGAGTGAAAGTGGTTAATTAATTTTTATTTTTTTGTGGGTTTTCGATGGAATATGGGGACATCATATCCAAGTGCTCTAGGCGTGCCGTGTATTTTAGCTAATATACTGACGTTGTAGGTGTTGCTATCAGGATTTGGTATGGTCAGTTGAATATTGATTTTTATATTGTTGTTTTTTTTAAGTGCTATTTGATTACATTATGTATTTATATTAGAGAGAGAATGGTTGTGGATGTATATTAATAAAAATATTACATTTTAATTTCAATTAATATCTGTGCTTGTTGTAGTAAAGACGAGGAGTGTGTGGTTTTCTTAAAAGATGAATGCGAAAATGTGTTTATAATAACTGATCAAGGACCAGAGATTGGCTTTCAACCATCTCTACCTGCAACGTGACGAGCTTTCTATTAGGAGGATGTGATAGGAACATTCTCTTGCTCAGGTCATGTTTTACTCAGATTGAGGGAGTAGACTACTTTGGATACAGTAGTTTAGTGTGAGACCGTGGAACAACACGTGCATACACAGTACAACCAATTATAAATGACATCATCGGTTTGTGTTGTACAGCCTATGCTCATGATTCTTCAGGGTGTCGTACTAAAAACTACTAAGAATGACCGTTTTAACGTTGTCCTTTTAACAAAACAATATTCATACTTCTAATAATAGAAGCCCAAATGTATTCTTATTATTCTTTCTCTATTTTCTAGTGTCGTTTATTGTTCAGTCGCTAAGAGGAGGTGGGTATATCATATGATTAAATTGTGCGAGAGTTTGAATGTGATCCTTCTTTATCGGAATGGTAGCATTGTCAATTTCGTTATTGTGTGGGGGAGCGGCGCGATATCTCCGCCCACACAATCAGATGACTATTTCTGTAATTCCGGTTCCCTTTTCTTCCGATTCGTGATATGCCCAGAGAACTACACCCTGTACTATACTTGGAATCAACAATTGAATGTACAAATCATATAGTTTATACATTGTAAATTAAGAGAGAGATAAATTGATAGATGGAAAGATAGAAAGTTCCTGGTTATGTATCTATGATCGTTAAGATTATTATTTAAAAGTCAATTTTCAGAGTCAATTTGAAATTCATTATTTCTTTTTTAAAAGGGTAATTGCAAGTAATTTGTGGTTTGGGGGGAAACTGAAGTTGATTCTAATTTAATACACGTCATTTACCTTCTCTTCTGTATCCAATTATATTCTATCTTATTAAGAAATATTTATAGTTGATATCTCAACCCGTATCTATAATATATAAGTTTCTATAGAGAAAGAGAGTCATTCCAGACATCCAATCAAATCAATCACAAAAGAAAAAAAACCTTAAAAAATCAGTCACAACAGAAAAAACCCGGATTTTTTGTTCGGCTTTTACCTGAAAAGATTAAACAGATTATTACCCTTGCTTCTTTAACTACATTTATAACCATTGAATAGTAATTTATATGATACAACACTACTACTGCTAACTACTTACAACTACTTATAACCATTCACATTTATAGATATTAACAACAGCATAACAACACAGAAAGGCAAATGGTTTATGTATTATCGGTAAGACCGAAGTTATTATATCTTACTAATAAACAATTACAAACAATTGGTAAACGATTAGCATCCTCATCTACAGCAACAAAAGCATTATCATATTCACAACGATCACTAGCTAATACTGCTACTACTGGTACTGCTAATAGTACCACCACGACAGTCGTTGCCAAACAATCAGTTAAAAACAATAACACATCCTCATTCAAGAATGGGAGAAATGTTGCGCTTGTTTCAGGCATAATTATAGTTGGATCATATATAACATTCAATCAATCAAATTATTATAATTTAGATACATTACCCTCCCCTCCACCATCACCATCTCCTACAACAACAACCACTACCACCTCCTCTAATCTCACAACCAGTGGAAAACTCCTAGAAGATAAACGATACTTTTCAACCTCCACCTCATCCCTTCATGAAAATTCAATCTCAAATCAACAAAACAAACAAGGCATCTACCTCTTAAATGAAGAACAAGTCAGCGCCAAACTTCGTCAATTTGAAGAACTGTATTTCGTTAATCGTGGCAAAGGTGTCACCCGATATGATATTTGTCAATTAGCTTCCAATTCCCCCATTGAAGATGATAGACTGGAAGAAATTGTTCAAGTGCCAATATTACAAGATAATAATATAAAAGTTTTAACTGATTGGATGTTTTTTGGGGTATTTGATGGACATGGTGGTTGGACCACTAGTTCGAAATTAAGAGATCAATTGATTGGATATATAATTCATGAATTGGGTACTATATTCAAACCAGTTCCAAATAATGATGAAGGATTAAGGTTTGCTCCTAATAGTGCTACTATTGATCAAGCTATTAAAAATGGTTTCTTGAAATTAGATCATGAATTAGTGAATAAAAATATTGAGAAATTGTTAAATGATAATAATAAAGCTAAAGCAGCCGAATTATTAATGCCTGCATTAAGTGGTTCATGTGCATTACTTTCCTTTTATGACACCAATACCAAGATGTTAAAAGTTGCCGTCACGGGTGATTCCCGAGCCATATTGGGATCGTTCAAGGATAATAAATGGACAGTAAGACAATTGAGTATTGATCAAACCGGATCAAATCCTACAGAAGTAGCAAGAATCATAAGTGAACATCCAGATGAACCTAAAGTGATTAGAAATGGAAGAGTTTTGGGTAGTTTGGAACCAACGAGAGCATTTGGGGATTGTAGATATAAATTACCTGCAAGTATTCAAGAAAGAATATATAAAACATTTTTTGGTAAACGATTACCAAATTATTTAAATTCCCCACCATATGTGACTGCCGAACCAGTTATTACAACCACCAAGATAAATCCTGAAAATAATGATTTTTTAGTCATGGCAAGTGATGGATTATATGAAATGTTAACCAATGAAGAAATTGTCGGGTTGGTGGTTAAATGGATGGAAAAGGAAAAAATGATAAAACCACAACAATCATTCTGGAATAATGTTTGGCCAATTGGACATACTGAGAAGAATAAATTACCTGAAGTTGATGATATCACTAATGACAAGACTTCGAGGAAACCAATTCGAAAATTCCCTAATCTGAAATTCTTATTAGAAGATAGAAATGTTAGTACTCATTTAATTAGAAATGCATTGAGTAACGGTGGATCAAAAGAACATACTTCAATGTTGATTTCTATTCCAAATCCTGTAAGTAGAAGATATAGAGATGATTTAACGGTTACGGTTGTATTTTTTGGAAATGATATCAGGGGAGTTAATGAAGATGGAAAATTGGAAATTAATCAAGTTGCAACTTCTGGTGGACCTGATTCAAGTAAACCAAAGTTGTAGTGGTAACTTATACATATAGTTTAAAATTTTATAAATATTTTTGGGATGGGTTGTTGAGGTTATATAAATATCATACTAACTTATATATTTTTATTATTATTATTTGTTTGTCTTTTTATTTAAATTCATATAAACTTATTTAATTATTCATATTTATATGTATTTGTAATTAAAATGCCCTGGGCTATTTATCCGTGGGATATAAAATCTCCGAATTAAAAATCAGTGGCAAGTAAAAAAATAGAAATAAATTTAATTACAGAAATTAGATTGCCCCACATTCGTTGACGCTTCCCGAAAAAAAAAAGAATTTATAAATCAGAAATTTATTTACACTTTTACTTTCTTCTTCTTTCTTGTTACTCCTTCTATAAGAAATCATCATCCAAGTAATAATAATGTCCACTGATACTCAAACACAACAAGAAGAAATCACAATCAATAAAGCTACCCCTGTCGCTGATCCACCTGTTGAAACTCCGGTTGAATCTGCTGCTCCAGTTGTCCCAGAAACTAAAGAAGTTCCTACTGCCACCACCAACAACAATGAAGACGACTTGGACGATTTAGATGATTTATTAGACGATTTCGCCGACGAGGTCCTCAGTAAACCTCCAGGTGCAAGTACAGCCACAACCGGCACACCTGCTGTTGGTCCATCTGCAACCCATAGTGTTCACGGAGATAATAATGAAGAAGCTAAAGATCCAACTCGTCCATTGGAAGCTGATTTCCAATCTGGTATAGCTGATTTAATCAAGGATCTTAATATAGAAGATCCAGATACACAAAAGCAATTTGAACAATTAGTTGCTGATTTTGAATTAAATCATCGACAAGAAGTTGAAGCTGAAGAGAAAAAACCGGCCAATTTTGAGTATGTAATGAAGGAAACTATGGAAAGATTGAAGAAATCAGGTGAGACTGTTGATGAGAAGATTAAGAATGATCCAATGGGTGGAAATCCTGAAGATATGTTGACACAATTATTAGCTGGATTAGGTGGGGATGGAGGAGAAGGAAGTGTTGGAGATTTAGATATGTCGAAATTATTGGTTGATATGTTGGAACAATTAAGTAGTAAAGAAATCTTGTATGAACCAATTAAAGATTTAAATTCAAAATTCCCAGAATATTTACAGAAGAATAAAGACAGTTTGGAAGATGGACAATATAGAATATATCAACAACAATATGAAATGACTAATCAAATATTAGCTGTGTTTGATGCTAGTGATTATAATGATGGTGATAAACAAAAAAGAGATCAAGTTAATGTCTTATTGGAAGCATTACAAGAATTAGGTCAACCTCCTGCAGAAATTGTAGGAGAAGTTGGAGATTTACCCGGATTTGGTGGTGGTGCAGGTGGTGTTCCAGGAAGTGATTCATTAAATTTCAGTGAAAAGGATTTACCACCTGGATTTGATAAACAATTAGAAGAAGGTTGTAAACAACAATAGAGATTGTATAGTAGTATAAGCCACATAGTATAAAATATCATTACTTTATTAATTGACAATCCTTTCTCTCTTGCTTTTTGTTCTCACTCTCTATCTCTCGTAAACTACAACATATAAATCAGAATAGTATGACTCAGCCCATTAAATTGTAAATAATCCGTAACTGTACATTCAATTTGTTAGTCATTTTGAATTAAATCAAAACAAAATAAACTTAATTCTCATCTTCGCCCATTTTCTTTATACTTTAGTACTTCTTATTGGTCAATTGTTTTGTTTATTGTTGTGTTTTTCTAATTGAGTCATTTGTTCTCCATTCTCGCTACATTTGTATGTTCGTTTAATTTCAATTATAAATATCCCCACCATTCCCTATTTATCTTTTACAACTTCTAATTACAAACTCTTTTTATATTACCATACTCATCATCTACTAATAGTAACAAGTAATAATAAGCAATGTTATCAGTATTGGAATCAATTGCATTAAGTTCATTATCAGGTATTTATATTGAATCAAATGAGTTGGAAGAAGATAATATAATATCCAATGACGTCATCAATACATTTGCTATAGAATTATTAAATATGAATTATACAATTTCACAACCACTTTATAATCAATTACTTAGATTATCATCAACCAATGGACTGACCAAATTATTAGATACAATTGATAATATCAAAGAATCATTAGGTGCTCATGTTAAACATGAACCAATGTATCCTAATTTCCCCAGACAAGTTATAGAGCTTGATGAAATTGAATTATTAACTAATGCTTTGGTCCATTATTGGAGTTTAGGTACTTTATTACCAATCTATACCAAAGAGAAACGATTAGAATTTAATGAACAAGATCATCCATTAACAGAATTAAAATTAATCACCCTTCCTGATTTGAAAACATTCTTCTTCAAATTAATCCAATCCAAAACTGCAATCCCACCAATCTATGATGAATTTTTAATTGAAGGTTGTTTATTAGATTGGATTGAAGAATATAAGTCAACTCATCCAGAAATCCCATTCCGTGAAACTTCTTGTAAAATTGCAGATATATACTTAGCACAAGATAAACCAATTGATTACTTTGTTAAAACAACTACTGATATCTTACGTATAATGGCAGTTTATTCTGGTCATTCATCCAATTTGAAGCTGGTTCCAAAATTCAAATCAATGAAGAGAAAAGAACGAAGAATAATCATTAAGGCTTTGGAAAAGGTTATAAATGTCGAAGATGTTAAGAGACATACTGGAATTTGGATTAGAGCATTTCATTGTCTTCATGTTGGTGAATATGGAGGAGAAGTAACCAAGATTGCTAATCGATTTAGAAATGAGAATAATGTACCTACCAAAAATACCGCACTTGCGATGGCTATTCAATCTGGTATGACTAAGAAGGCGGTTGATATTCTTGTGAATATTCCTTCGATGTTGATTCGTCATTTAGATAAATTAGCCCGAGATGCTGCTTCATCATCCAATGAAGACCTTGAATACATATTCTCTAAGTTGGAAACAATAATCGAATCAGTGGAGTCAAAAGTCTTGCTTCAAGCATTAGGACATTTCCAAAGCTACACCGCTCCTGAACCAATCACCGTTCCATCAATCTTTGTCGGATCCAAACTCCTCCTCAAAAACCCCAACCAATCCCACAACCTCCCATCAGAAATCGCAACCCGAATATCCTCAATCATAAAATCAACCCTCATCAAGAAATATAAACCAAAATCACTCCTAACCCCCAACACAAAAATCTTCATCTCCCCCGCCGCATCCCAAATCCTCCTCCCCCTCCAACTCGACTCAATCAACGACTCTTCCAAACGCTCAATCGCCCGTGGTTCCCACCTCCCCCTCGATGAGAATGGTTCTACCACCTCAACGAAGAACATAATTCGATTATTCGTGCATTGGATCGGCAAAGACATCGACTTATCAGGCTACTTCATCTCCGAAGACCTTTCCCAATCCAACGCCATCTCATATCAAAACCTCCGCTCGTCATCAGCCGTACATTCTGGGGATATTGTCTCCGCCCCTGCCCCAGACGGAGCGAGTGAGTTTATCGATATAGATATAGCCAGGGCCTTGAATGATGGATATAGATATGTGGCTATGGATGTGCGTGTATTCAGTGGACCTAAATTCATTGAGCATGAGGAATGTTTTGCCGGATTTATGCTTAGAGAAGGGTCCTTGGGTGATGAAAATAAGGGAGAAGTGTTTGAACCTAGGTCAGTGAAGGCGAAGGTCGACATCACGTCCGATCGAATGAATGTTGTTCCATGTGTGTTTGATCTCAAGGAGAGAGAAGTGGTTTGGATCGCTTTGGGTTTGAATGTGTATTCGATGAGACCTAATAATGTGAATGAGAATAAGGCGACAGTTGAGAAGAATATTAGGGCTTGTCTTGAGTTGGTGAATTGTAGGGTTAGTATTCAGGAATTGATTGAGATGCATGTGGAAGCGTGTGATGCTCAAGTGGTTGAAGAGAAGGACGAGGCGGGGTTTTTGGTGGGGTTGGGTGAAGGAGATTTGGATATTTATGATTTTGCAAGTATAAATTCAACATGGGTGTAGATGTTTCTTAGAGAGAGAGAGATTTTGTAGATAAGCATTTATTTAATTAATGCATTTATTTTAATGGCTTATGTGTAACTTTTGTAAAACTTCACTTCATTTGCATGTTGAAAATGATAATGGAGAAATTTATTTCAAAATTTGCACCCATATTACTTAGCGCTACCACGCACATAGCAAATTTGCTAATTCTCCGCGGAAACTGTTGAATAAAGTGATCCAATGCCATTGTTTAATTATAAGAACAATAACATTGTACAAATAAAAATTATTACTGAAACAAGAAATAAAAAACGAAATAATAAAACGAAAAGATACTAACTAACTTAATCTAGAAATAATAAGTGTTGAATGAAAGTTTACTTTATTTAGTAAATTGTAATATTGATTATTAGTGGATACTTACTAAAGAGAAAATTAAATCTGAAATTTAAGACGAGTGAAAGAATATAAAATGAACTAGAAGCCTCTATGAAATTGAAATGTTTATAGTTTGTGTAGCATCGAAACTTCAGTACTTATCTACTATTACAAACTAGTTCAACGCTCGTAGAAATAGTTCAACTCAAAACACTGACAATTCTCAATTAGAACGTCAACGTCAATATCAAGAACTGCCTATTACTGTTGTTGCTCGTATATTGATTTGCATCTGATAATCATACAAAAACCAAGTTCGACCAAATTGTGATGCTAATGCTGTTGCTGGATCATTAAAGAAATTAACTCCTGGTTGTTGTGCTTGCTGTTGATACAACTTATAAACTGTTCTATCCGCCGCATAACCAACCATAATAGCCGGAATAAAAGATACAGAAAGTTCAGAAAGTTCATTAACTGTAGCAGCCGGTGGAACATATGGATAAGCAAAACACCCTGTGCTTAAGATTTGGAGAATGACCAAACCATACTTCATAAGGAGAACATGATTGAGGTGCACCATCTGGCAAACGATTAAGAACATATTCAGCTTGGAGGACTGCCAACCGCCAAAATTCCTGTGGAAGATCCAGATGAAGAAGATATTTCTTAGCCTTGTCATTAACAGATCTAATTTCCCTTTAACCAGTACTGTTTTGATGAGAATAATGAGGAACAGCTGAAACATTATTTTCCTCATATGGTAAGTGGAGAGTTGTCATTTCTAGAAAACAAAATTCATGGTCTACGGTTAAGAAATTCACCACCATTATCACTTCTAACAATGACAACTCTCCACTGACCATATGGGGAAATGAATGTTTCAGCTGATGTAATAAAATTAATCAAATGGGTAACAGTTTCAGCCTTGGTATTAACTGGAATAACTGGTTTGTACTTAGTATATCCATCAACAATAATCAAATAGTATCTTTCTTGTGAAATGCCTGTAGTAGGAACTGGACCATGGAGATCAACATGAAGAAGCTGAAGTGGATGACTGCATGCAGCAGTCTCCGGTGAAGATAATGAGGGCCGCTTAGCAGTAGTATTAGTCATTTAACAAAATTCACAATTTTTGGAAGATTCTAAACGGAGTTGTTTTGAATCATGAGGAATGTTAAGTGCTTGAGTAACAGTAGTACTTGGGTGACCTAATGCATAATACAAACCCTTAAAGGCATGATATTTCTTAGGAAGAATCACTTTCATGGTAAATCTGTTTAAGCTTGACATAAGCATCATCGTTAAATCCAATAGAACCTAAACGGGAATGAACGTTAGGTAGAAACCAGTGTCACCGTCAAAGTGGTAGTGATCAATTTTCTGAGGCAGGATGAAATAAATTTCTTGTAATATCCGGAACATAGGCAACATTTTTAATGGTGACTTCTTGATTATCCTCAGTTGACAACTTTATCAGACCAAAATCCTTATTTGAACCTGGTGCATTATTAGCGAGTGCAAATCGAATATTGAATATTAGTCATACAGATGTCCCTACTTGCCTCAGTATCCCAGTAAATAGTTGAAGCATCAGCTATATTATTTGTAGTAGTAACTGCATCTGTAAAGGATCTGAACCCATTTTGATTAATAGTGTAAGGTAAATTTCCATCAGTAATAGTTAAAAGATCATCATCACTTTCATTACCATCGTTATTACCTGCATCAACCATATTCACAGTCAGAGGATTAGTTTGGAACATCTTTCCAGTAGCATTTGCATGTTGTGTATTATCAGAACATCCATGTTGTGTATTTGCAGAATACCCCGATGATTTCTTAAAACGTCCAATTAATCTTTCAACAATACCAGGGATCCAACCATTCTTGGAGGAGAATCACATCCTTTTGGAGTATGACCCTAACCAAAGCATCTACCACATTGATTCTTAAACGCAGCTTCATCCTCAGACTACAGGAGTCTGCCATGATTTCTCATTCTTTGGTTCTTTTTCACGAGCAAGGATAGGAGCAGGTGTAAAAATTTCAGCCAATCCATATTCAGGATATTCAATAGTAAACCCTTAAGCTTAGTTATTGATAATTTATAAGAACCATGCAGGAAGTAGTTCCCCCTAATATTAAGATCATCTAAAGCCGTAAAGTATAACAAAGCTTGCTTAGCATAATCAGTATCAAGTTTCAAAAAGTAATTCCAAAATTCATAGACAGCATCCATACGAGCGTTTGTAGGCTGATCCAGTAATTTCTTAGGACTCGTAATTGAGTATCTGATTTCGTCATTTTCATCAATGTTTCAAGATGCTTGAGCAGATAAGGACCAGTAAGTCTTTGAGCAATAAGAGATGTTTTGATCTCTGGACCAATTATTAATGAGAACAATGTTTCTCAATTGTGGTTAAACATCTGGTTGTTGAAAATTGTTTCATTAGTCGCATTAGATGGTAATTCCATGAAAACAACAAATTCAACATCAATCATTGATCCAAGACTGTTCAACTTGTTTCTCCAAACAATGTAATTGTCTTTACCAATTAATGCTTTCGATTTATCAGCATGTTGCGCAACGAAGCTCGTAACCACCCACGCTATAGAATAATGTTATTGCGCCAACCGTGGTTCATACTAGAAATTGCTGTTTTTGAATTTAATGGTTCTCGTACAACACAAACAAGCTACTCCAGTCATCAACAAAGAAAATCTACTTGAAAGCCGAGGAGTGTCTCGCCAGTTAGTGACTTTCCAACTTGCTATATATTGGATCGGAGAGATGTTTATTTAATTCATATATAACAGTACATGTCTAATTACTTCTAAACATTTAATCCACTTCTATTTGAAAAGGACTTGTAGTAATCCAACATATCTTCTGTAATCCCCTTTGAAATTCCCTTCAAAGCATGATCGAAATGTTTCTTTTCCACTTTATTAGCTTCTTTATCTTCCATCACTGCGGCTAAACCAGCTTCTTGACACAATAACGTCACTTCTGCCCCTGAACACCCTTGTGTCAATTCCGCCAATTGTTCAAAATCAACCTCATTTGAATCAACATTAAACTTCGAACAACATTTAGTCAATATCTGAACCCTAGCATCATCTAGTCCACCAGGTTGTATTTATACAGATAGGTTAGAGGGTCCAGAGTTGTTACGCGGGTCGATTTCAGTAGGTTTATTAGTGGCCCCAACAATGACTACTCCCTTTAATTCTTCAACCCCATCGATCTCATTAAGTAATGATGTAAGAACAGTTTGGGAAGTTTGAGTATTTGCCGAATCTCGATCTCCGGAAATCGCATCTATTTCATCAAAGAATATAATTGATGGAGAGGCTGCTCTTGCCTTACGGAATATTTCTCGGATTGTACGTTCTGATTCTCCCACGTATTTATTAAAGATCTCTGGTCCTTTGACAGCAAGGAAATTTAAACCGGATTCGGTAGCTAAAGCTTTTGCAGTTAAGGTTTTGGAACAACCTGGTGGACCATAGAGTAAGACCCCTTTAGGTGCCGATACTCCTAATCTTTTGAATGAACCTGCTGCTTCTAAAGGCAATTGAACAACTTCGATAAGTTTCTTTTTTAATTCTTCCTGCCCTCCAATATCGGTCCAATATACTTTTGGCATTTCCAAGAAAATCTCTCTCATTGCAGAAGGACGAATTTCCAGCATGGCAGAAATCAAATCCTCAACTTTCATCTTAATCTCCCCTTCACCCGTCGCCAACCCTCTCTTGATCGCCTGCATGACCGCTTCTCTACACAATGCCGTCAAATCAGCTCCCACATATCCATGAGTCTTGGATGCAATCAATCCAATATCACCTTGGTCCAATTCATATTTCCCCATTTGCATCTTATTAACCAATTTCTGTAAAATATCCCCACGGGATGCTATATCCGGAATCCCAATCTCAATCTCCTGATCAAACCTTCCAGGACGTCTCAACCCAACATCAATCGAATTCGGTCTATTAGTCGCACCAATGATAATCACTCTCGCACTATCGCCCAACCCGTCCATCATCGTCAATAATTGCGCTACTATCCTAGCTTCAGTCTCTCCTCCACTCGTATCTTCAGCTTGTCGAGGTGGGGCGATTGAATCTAATTCATCCATGAAAATGATCGAGGGTTGATATTTCCGGGCTTCCATGAATATATCCCGGATGGTATTTTCAGTCTCACCTAAATATTTAGAAACTATTGCTGGTCCATTAATTGTTAAGACATGGACGTTGGGGGTTTCATTGGCGACGGAACGTAAGAGTATGGATTTCCCGGTACCTGGGGGTCCATGAAGAAGGATTCCTCGTGGTGGTGAGATTCCGAATGATGAGAATAGGGTGGGATTATGGAGTGGGAGTTCTATTGTGGATTTGAGAAGGGATATTTGTTTGGAAAGCCCTCCAATATGAGAATATTGGATAGGTTGTGGAAGGTTTGGATATTTTGATTTGGAAGGGGTTGTTGGGGTGGTGAGGATGGTGATAGATGATTTTCCTTTTGCAAAGAGATATACAGGGGAGATTATATCGGAAGGGGAGGAGGCTGCTGCTTCATTGATTGACAATTTCAGTAATGATGCTTCAAGACTAGCGGTATTCTCCACGTCAATAATTGTCATTTCTCTGTCTTGTTTGGGAATTAAAAATCTCAATCCAGGATATATCAACCCAATATCGTCAAGAAGTTTGTTCAAACTCTTTTTCAATTCATCTTCCGAATTTTCTTCCCCTTCATCCACATATACGGAAACTTCTTTTGCATATTCTGGTTGATTCAAATATGTAACGATCTCAACTCGATCTCCTAACAACAATCCAGCTAATTTTCGATATGACCCAGAAATGGTGATGACATTTTTATCCAAAATATCAACCCCGGCAGCTACCAATGCCACAAATCCAGCCAATCCACCGTCAGATCGGGATACGTACACGAATTGCCCCGGAGTGAATTCCATAGCAGTGAAGATTTCTGGATGTATAAATACTGTTGAGAATTGTTTTGGTTGATCATCGTTTGATGGTCTAACGATGAATGATTTCGGGATTTTGATTTTTTTAGTTGGGGTAGGAGTTGGATCGGGCGTCCCAACTGATGACTTCTTCTTACTTGACGCTTTGGATGACATGTCGTCTTGTCAATTCTTAGTGTGTTGTGGTTTAATGAATTTTTCAAGAATGAAAATAAATTGTTTAACCAATTGAGATGAGATATCTCGGGGACTGAGTGAGTGAAAAAAAATATTCAACTTCGAATCAATTCAATCAAAATCAAACCACCAAACGATAAATCACTCAGGATACTGAACATGCTAAAAAGCAATACCAAACAAATACTAAACCCAATCAAGAGGATACGTGCTGCAAAGTAGAGGTGGGCCTTTCTAGGGTCAAAACATTGGGGAGTTCTTAATGTTAAAGAACATGGTCTCGCATATTCCTCGAGGACTCAAAAACCAATAACCAAATACTCCCAAGATCGAAAACGATATGCCTATGATGAAGACACTCTCACACGAATTGAAAAGGACGAGAATTATCGCGGGATAACAGAGAATAGAGTAAAGCCTTATACCACATTTCTTGGACCTGAATTTGAACTAAACATTCCTGAGTTGACCTGTGTAGCATATGGACTTTCAAATACTGAGATTATTATAAATGAGAATAAGGAAGATCCATTAAATAATGTGATATATGAAACTAAGAAACTAAGGCAGTTGGGTAAGATATTATATCAATATACATTACTTACTGACACTGTATTTAAATCACCTGAATATTTATCAAGACTGGATGAAACTGTTAAATATGATATGGAAGTATTGGTTAAGGATAATTCATTAATTACCGAGTTTATGAAAAGTAGTAAACTATATGATTGTTCATTTGTCGATTCTCAATTTAATGTCAGAAGGATACATGTACATAGAAACATTGGTGAAGAACGACACCAGTTTATACAATACGTTAAGGATCAAACAGTGGTTGGAAGTTTCTATACCATGCTTGGGTTTTTATTAATCAAGTATGGTCGAGAATCAACCAAGAAATTCATCCAATCAAACATAATTCATGCTCCACATGGTATTCTACAAATAATCTATACAAGATTGTCTTAGAAACGTCTATAAATATAATGAAGCACAGAATACAATATCTCTCTTGATTCTTTCTTGAGCTTCGGCCATTTTTAAATGTAATGTAGAATCACCAATGATCAATGCTGCATTCTTAACTTCTCGACAAATTTCATCTAATCTAGTAATCACCCTAACAATTGTCCCTTCAGCTTCAACACTAACTTGCATAATCTCATTGAATGAAAGTCCATTAGCCCATTCATAAACAACATTAACTAAAGCAAATCTTTTACTTTCAACAAAATCTTCTTCTTCAGTAGTTAATGAAACTTGTTTTTCAGTATAGACTTTTAATAATTTATTGGCAATTTCCAATATCTTTTGTTTTCCTCTTTCCAAACGAGGAGTTATTAATGGAGGTTCTTCATCCTTTGTCCTACCTTCATATACAAAACAAGAAAGTAATGCAACGATTTCTGAAGGTTCAAAATCTCCCAAGAAATTATCCAATACTAATTCAGTTATAATCAATTCCCAACCGGAATTAATCTCACATGCAACACGACCCTTAAGAACAACATTATGATGTTCATCAATAAAACCTAAACTTTCTAACACTTCCAATCTTTGTTCATAATCAGGTAATAAATCAAGATTCTCATCGGAAATTAATCGTTGTAAATTCTCAACTTCTTGAGTCAATATATATCGTTTTCTAAATTGTCGATAATGTTTCTTGAATTGACTACAAGTGAATGGTTTTGGATTTTGACTAATCTCCTTAAATAGTCTATCTTTTTCATCGGCTAATTCATGTAATGATAACTGTTGCGCTGCTCCAAGATGCATTTCTTCAAAATTGTTTTGATATCTTGTTACAAGTTTGATTTGTACCGATGCTTCTTGGACTTGTCCAGGATGATTAGCAATAATATCAGCCATATGAACCTTCAATGAATATCTACCAATAAATTGAATATTCTCATATGGGACAGAAACCAGTCTTAATCTTCCATTAAACTTAATCTTGGAGAAATTTTTCATCATATATTGCGAATGAGGAATATATGGTAATTTATCTCTTTCAGCTGCTTTTTCATATTCTTCACCATGATCAAAAGTTAAAAGAATCACCGCATCATTAGCACTATCTGATTTAATCACAAATCCAACATGGGTTGCATCATTCTTATCTCTAAAACAAACCAATCTTCCAATCCTTAAAAACTGTGTCTTTAATAATGGTGATTTATGTATATCAGTAACACAAGCTCCATATACTTGTTCATATTGTGTTAATAATTCACAGCATTCTTCTGTACCTGCCAAATTACATTCCTGACATGGTTCAATTTCCATTTCTTTTAATTCATCAGTCAAAACATCAAATCGTTTTTGATTCTCAGGTAATAATACTTGTGTGGAATTCTCACTAAATGAATGCTTAATCATTTCTTCCACTCTCAATGCTTCAATTCTTAAAAGATTTAAAATCATATTATACGTCAATCTAAATTGTGACAGTAATTTCGTGGGAGTACCCAATACAACTTCTTTAAAATCAGTAGGTGATAATGGATCATTATATGACATAATAATAACCGTCCCCGTTTTATCCAACCCTCTTCTACCTGCTCTACCTGACATCTGGGTGAATTCACCCGGTAAAAGATTTCTAAAACTCCTACCATCATGTTTTCTAATCGTACTAAAAATAACAGTTCTAGTAGGTAAATTCAATCCCATGGCAAAAGTTTCAGTGGCAAATAATACTTTAACTAATGTCTTAGCAAATAAGATTTCAATACATTCTTTCATAATTGGTAATAATCCACCATGATGAACAGCAATTCCTCGACTTAACATATCTCTAATTTTAAGAATTTGGGGTAATTCTCTATCTTCCTTCTTTAATCTCCCAACAGCACGATCAATAAACATATGAATTTCTGATTTTTCTTTTGCAGTACAAAAATCAATACTACGTAAAGTTTCTGCCCAATCTTCACATTTCTTTTTGGAAAAGACGAATATAACTGCCGGAAGTAATGTATTGTTTTTGAGATAATGAACCATGTCTATCCAGGTGTTCTTATTGGGACCATCTTGTCCGAAACGTCTTGCACCTGGTTTGTTCAGGAAATTACCACGGCCAAGACCACCTCCACCTCCTCCTCCGCGGCCGCCACCTCCACCACCACCACGACCACCACCTGCGCCAGCACCTCCACGACCACCTCCACCACGGCCACCACGACCACCACCTCTGTTCCCCCCTCTAGCGCTTCCTCCTGGTCCACCTCTACTGCCGGATCCCATAGTGGTTGTAGGCAATTCCTTCTTCTTCTTCGATGTCTCATCTAATAAATCTTTATGTTTCTTAAACTCCCCTTCCATAAACCTCCTATTAGAATCCACAACTTTAAACAACTGAGTCTTTGCCGACACAAAAATCTCCAATGGCACCGGTCTTTTCGGGGTCGAAATAAGTATTTATAGGAAGACAAAGCAGGATGGATGGGTTAATCGTTTAAGTTTGCATAATGGAACAGTAGCAGATAATAAGATAAATTTAACATGATCAGGCAACATAATAATAACTTCTTCCCAAACCACCCCACGATCAATATCATTCACATAATGAACTTCATCAAATATAACAAATTCAACATCACGAATCAAATCAGCTCCTCGATATAACATACTTCTCAAAATCTCCGTTGTCATAATTAAACAATTTGCTTGGGGATTAATTTGAACATCACCCGTGATCAACCCGACATCGACTTCTTGGAATGTTTCTTTAAAATCTCGGAATTTTTGATTTGATAATGCTTTGATGGGAGAAGTATAGATTGCCTTGGTCATGTTTCGGGTAGCCATTGCAATTGCATATTCCGCCACTACGGTTTTCCCCGCTGAAGTATGAGCAGCAACAAATACTGAATCTCCTTGTTCCAAGTGGAATACGGCTTCTTTTTGGAATGTATCTAATTCAAATGGCCAAGTCCGGGCCATATTGGGGACTAATTCATGAAAATCTTCGATTTTATGGTCGAGATCAACAACGTGGGCCCAAGTACGTTTTTCTTTGGATTTGACATCTTGATATTTGAAGGTTGAATAATCAAATGGAACCAATCCTTCAATTTCTTTTGCATCAACGGGAACAGAAACATTTCCAATCTTACCCGGTCTACTTTCATCAACATTGGTGAGATTTTTCACAGTATGTTGTCTCATCGAAATAACCCCATCACTCTCATCCTCATCCACCATTTCACCTTCTCCCAATTCCGAAATATCCAATTCCTTCATCTCATCACCAATCAGCAATCCCCTCGCAAACCCCGGCGGAACATCAAACAACCCAATTTCATTCCTATGCAACCCCAACATCGCCACATTATTCCTCCTGTTCCCATCACCATCCTCATCTTTTCTCGCCTTTGCCATCAATCCACCCGGCTGGAAAGGTAAAAAACTAGTCCTACCCCGAATTGACTCATTCTTCGACGAATATCCCCGATTCACACTCATACTCCCACTTCCACTACTCCCAATACCTGACTCATTCAACACCACTTCTTCAGAATATCCTCCAATTTCACCGGTGATGCCTTGTCGTTTAAACCTAAACCGGGTCCGGTTTTGTCTTTCGGGGTTGATTATTAATTTATGTGCCACCATTTCTGGGGTGGCTGTAGTGGAGGAGATGTGCATTTTGTCGAGGAGGTCCCAACTGAGTTCTGGGGATGGTTGGAGTAAGCTGGTGGTGGTGTCATTGTTGGAGGGTGGGGAGAATTGATAGGTGGTTGGTGTGAGGGGGTTGATTGCTAGGGTGGAGTCTATTTCGTATGTATTTGCTGATTCCACTTCAATTGACATGATTAATTGATTTGATTTGTGTTGTTTGTCCGATTGAGATAGATGTTGTTGCAAGGTTTTGGTTGTAAAAAAAACGCTTGATGGGATTTATGGCGAAAGACCTCATTGGAAAACTTTCGTGCAAATTTGTCCTGTATATAGTGAACTGACATTTCCGAAAAAAAAAGTGCGACTTTTTTTGTTTACTTAGTGGTCCTCAAAAAAAAGATTTGTTTTGATTTTTATTCACCACTTTCTTTTCCTAACTTCATCAACAAATACCTCTTATTTACCTTAAAACAACATCAATCAATCAATCAAAGCCATCAATTCATCTCTCTCAAGACAGCACGATCTCTATAAGCCCAATTTACGTACGTTTTTCAAATTTCTCAGTTAGTTAACCAAATTGAAAGTATTTTTCATGATTCAACAAGCTTGTGGATGTCTTTTCTGTATGTTTTAGGTGTTTCAGCATGTCTGAATGTTGCTTCTTGGTATCATATATGATTTTAATTCGCCTTAACTATCTAATTCATTGATTTGAGGTCATTTTTTACTAAATTATATGGTTATTCTCTTATGTTTTCGACTAACTATTACAATTTGTCTTATAATTTTCACACTTAGTACTTTTTTTTGATTAAATATTTGCTAAGACAAATTTTACAAAGAAGAAAATGTCGTCTACGACATAAAAATACATATGCAGGACAAATTTGCACCAAAGTTTTCTAATGAGGCTTTACGCGATTTATGGGTGAAAAATTAAAAGTGAGGCTTGAGAAAGGTCGTGTGTTGAAGTTCAAAAAAATCCTTTACCAAATCTCTCTCTCAGGTTCTTAACTAAACATCAACAACAAACTCACAGATATCTAACCTCACATAGAAAAAAAGCACAAGCATATCATGTCCTCACTCTGCAAGATCAGACTACAAGAAGAAAGAAAACAATGGAGAAAAGACCACCCCTTCGGCTTCTTCGCCAAACCAACAAAATCCCCCGATGGATCCCTTGACCTAACATCCTGGACCGCCGGTATCCCAGGCAAACCCAACACATTATGGTCAGACGCAATCTATCCCATCACAATCGAATTCCCGGAAGAATATCCTTCAAAACCACCCAAAGTGAAATTCCCCGCCGGATTTTATCATCCGAATGTATATCCTTCCGGTACGGTTTGTTTATCGATTTTGAATGAGGAACAGGATTGGAGACCGGCTATTACGTTGAAACAGATTGTGTTGGGGGTGCAGGAGTTATTGGATACTCCGAATCCTGATTCTCCGGCTCAGGAACCGGCTTGGAAGGCGTTTAGTAAGGATAAATCGTTGTATGAGAAGAAAGTCAAGGAACAAGCAAAGAGGTATGCCAATCTGGGATAGATACAAGCCGAAGGCTTCTAAGCTTTCCTTATTGAATGTAAAATATCCAGAAATCTATTGGATAACATATAGATACTTTGAATGTGACTGTGTGGAATAGAGTTGTATGTGTGTATAATGTATATGTTTTATATCTGTTTATAATCATTTTGTACTATAATAATAATTATTTTTGATTAGTCCACTTGTAAAGCTCATGCTACTACTAATAATAATTTGTATATTACTTCTTATAAATAAATTGTATAAATATAATTTTTGTATTTATTTTCTTTTTATTTGTTGTTACAATGGAGTAATTATTTTCCCCTTTTAAAGGGATATGGTTGATATATTCTAGTTATTCCAGACAGCTTGCTGTCTGGTTAATATAATGGCTAGACAAGATTACAGCTCAGACAGCAAGCTGTCTGATATAATGTAAAACTCCATCCAGCCAGCAAGCTGTCTGGTTGAGATTTGTTGTAGTGATGAGAATTAGTTTAGAGATGAGAATTTTTATAAGAGTGGGGATTCAGCTTCACCCAATTGTGATGTCCCTTTTTCTTTATAAGTACTAACAGCCGGAATATCCGCCTTAATCCTAGTCACCAACGTCGAATAAGCCCTCGGTTCCAATTTAATCAAAGTATGTAATGGAATCGACATCCAAGGACTTTCTTCCTGGGGTACATTCATAAAATATGCATAAAGACATCTTAATACCGCTTGATGAGTTATAATCAAGATATTTTCTTGTCTTTCCAATTCCATTATAATTGGTTCCAATCGAATAACTATATCACGATAAGATTCTCCACCACGATATCTATATTCATATTTATTATCATCTCTTGCTTTAAAATCCTCGGGGAAAGTTTGTTCAATTTCTTCATAGGTCATTCCATCACATTCACCGGCATCTAATTCATCAAGGGCTTTCCATTGGAGTTTCTTTTTATAAGGTAAAAACAGGGCGGTTTGTTGGGTTCTCTTTAAGGTTGATGTCCAAACGGTTAGATTTGTATGTTTATGTTCTTCACCAAGGGATTTTACCACGAGTTCAGGAAGTTTTTTGGCATATCTCCAACCTCTTTCCAGTAAATTTGCATCACCACCAATTTGTCCAGTTAAATTGAATTCCGATTCTCCATGTCTTGATAACCAAATACATCTTGGTTTTATATGTAAATTCATAACATAATAAACAATTCTTGATTCTAAATAACTTTCAATTCTATTTAAAATGATTTGAGAATTTACATTAACTAATTTAATAAATGTTAAATCAGAATCTAATGTTGAATCCATGGTTTCATAAGATTTTTCATAATTTTTAATTCTTGTTAAAAAATCATTCATAGCAAATTCATTTGGTTTTGTAATATAATCAGGACTAGTTGTCTTTACATCAAGAATATTTTGTAATATTAATTCATCATCATCACACCAACTTTCTAAAAACATGGGTTCAATATAATTTTCTCGACATAATTTTAAAATCATTTCTCGACGTTCTCTTGTTGAATTAGTAGCATCCAAGATCCCAACTACTCCATTTTCATCCAGAAACCAACGCATCATATCTTCAATAGCACCATCTATAGCTTGTTGTCTATATTTTAATCCATCAATATTATCAGGATGGAAGAAATTTGCATCTATTGGAATATCATCTTTTAATAATTCTCGACGATAATTACCAACATTAAAACATTTTGAATTGATTGATAACCAAGAAAGATATCTAACAATTTTTTGAGATATAAGTGATTTACCTCTTGCTGGTAATCCAACCATTACTACACATACTCTAACATTTTCAACATGTGATATTGAATAAACTGGCATGGTAACTGAACGATTTGAATAAATATAAGTAGTAAGTTAGTTAGCTAGTAAATTAGTATTTGTTATAAGTTCATTCAATTAGGGGTAATGGTTTGCTTTTCTTATCTTATATATTTGTTTATAATTATAATTATAAATACAATCAATTAAACGTTTAAAAGAAGTAAACGTAAAAGAGAGAAAGAGAAATGAAAGTTAAAAAGAATGTTCAGTATATTTTTTTTTTTTTGGTTTAGTGGAGAAATAAAATAATTTAGTTAGTTAGTTAGTTAGTGAGAGCGAGGTAGTTGACTGACTTTTAACAAATAAATTATTTTTTTATGTTTCAAGTTTCATAAATAGAGTAAACTTATAGTTAATTACAAGATATATTGTGGAGAAAGACTCAATACCCGCACTTAACTCCCTTAAGAAAAAGTTTTACTCCTTAGTTGTATATATCCTCTATACACTAGCTATCTATCTATCTATCTATCTAATCTATTAATAGAATATGAGTAGATCAAACTATGCATATCTCTTATATATAATATTATTATAAGAGAAGAGGCTGTTTAAGAAATGGGATGCTTTTTTTGCATTGTACAATAAATTAAATTTGTTCCAATTTATTCCGATATATATATAAACATACAAACTTAGTAAATTGTACCTCGGGGAAAAACGGTCACTCATAAATAAAACGGAAGAAGAAGAAGAAGAATCGCATTTATTTTCAGTAAAGAAAAAAGAACTTTTCAAAATAAAATGTCGTATTAATTCTTTTAGATTTGTTAAATGTCGTGTGAGACATTTCTCTATTACTACTGTATATCGTGTACCTACAATGTCAAAAAACACCAAGTTGCAAAAATTATAATACTCCTAATCTTTAATATTATAATAATTAATAGATTAAATGGATTTATATTCTAAGAGAAAGTAAAGGAGAGGGTGAGAGTAATATTCGTTAATTGATTTTAATTAACTTAATGTTTAAGTTAAGAGTTATTAAATATCAATTTTTGTTAAATTATTAGAAAGATTTTTAACTTAAAGTTTTATCTCTGTCTCTTTATACCTCTCTCTCTTTCTCAAATATTGCAAATCTTTGAACGTTGTTAAATAACAATTAATTATTATCCATGATGTCAGAGGTATTGCTGCTCTACAGTCATCTCTAAACGGATACAAAACATATGATATACTCAAGATTTCTTTTGATTCTAATCAAATAGATAGGAATGACCCCCAAGGTTTAAAATGCCGTATGAGAAATCCTCTATTTATGTCGTATCGTAAAATAAATTAACGACATTTGATATAATGTCGCATTCTTTCACTCTTTTTTTTTTTTTACAACACATACAACTAATTAACTAATTTTATAGTATCACATAAGAAAAGAAAAAACCCCTTTTTCGAATTTAATTAGACACATAAGACTCTTTCTTTATACAGTGTATACCTTTTACAAATAATAAACAAATAAAAGAAATGAAAAGATTTCTTGGAAGATCAAAGAAGTCAGATACTTCTTCATCTTCGAATGATCAACAACTGCAACAACAACAACTGCAGCAACAAATACCAACAATAATTGAAGAAGCTGATTTCATTACACCAGTTGGAACAACTTATTCAAATGAATCTCATGATTCAATAACAAACTTCAAATTTGATTCTACTCCTGATAAAACATCTGGTACTTATGATACTCAACTAAACTTAAACCCAAGTATACTGGGTATACCAACATCGTCAATAGATATTCCACAACAACAGCAACAACCACATCAGCAACAAGTACCTATTGCCAGTTCAAGTTCTCATACAGCACCTTCAGTATCATCAGCTTTCCAATCAACTATCCATGACGCATCCCTTTTTTCAAGTAGTAAACGAACATATTCAACTAATCAATCTTCTTATGCCAGTGGATCTTCCAGCGGAGCAACTAAAAAGGAGTTTGCTCTTGGAGGTAGACCATTACAAATCTTAAGTATTATGGAAGAACAACAAGAAGATAGAAATGCAGAAGAAATCATTAATGATAAATTAAAACAATTATATGAAGATTTAGCATTTATAATGAGTCAATTTAATCATTCATTAATTTAATTTAACAACTGCAGTTATAAATTCAATTGAATGTTTTAAAAAATTTATAACATTTATTAATAATAATGAATTAAATGAAAATTGGGAATTTACCACGTATAATAATTCAAGTTTAAGAAAAATCTTGAAAATTTATTTACATTTTTATGATAATTTATTAAAAGAAGATGCTTATATTAAATTAAAATTATTATTAGTTAAGAATTTTAATGATTTTGCTAAAACTTTATCTTCAACATCACAATATGATAATATTCAACCTGAAGTAATGATAAAACCTCAAAATTATGCTATTGGTTATAATAATGGAAAATCATTACCTAATGAAGATATGATTCAAAGAATTATTAATAAAATCGCTCAAACTTCAATATCAGTAAAAGAACAAAATGGTTCATTCATTGCTCCTTTGACAAGAGGTATAAGTAAACAATTAAATATATTATGTCTTTATTTCGGTTATCCTGATCCAAATGATTATCATTATAAATTAACTCAAAGTTTACATGAATTATATGATGATATTCATATCCTAATAACCAAAAATCAAATTGAATTAGCAGCCACGGCAACCGCACCGGCAGCATTCCCAACAGCACACCCACATCCCAANAAATTGAATTAGCAGCCACGGCAACCGCACCGGCAGCATTCCCAACAGCACACCCACATCCCAACCCAAATATATCAATCGCCCAACCAACCCCAACAACTACCGCTACAAAATTCAAACTCCCATTCCGGATACCTACAGATATAACCCAACCACCAATGTCCATGTCCCTTTCAGTGGAAAATTCAACCAGAACATCAGGAACAATGGGAGGATACATATATCCAATCATAAACCTATCAACCCAACCCCATTTGCAACATTATGCCAATTCAAAATTCGCAATCTCATGTGGTCATGTTTGTTTAGATGGGGCTACAACTGTAAGTTCGGCTTATCCTCATGTATCTTGTCCTTCTTCGGTTTTGATCTCGTTGTATAAACTGGCTTTGATGACTCAATATCAAAAAGCGAATGCGGAGGCGAAGGTGGCATATGGATCAGTGTTGACACAATTGGGGGAAATGTTCCCATTGAAGAGAGTAAAAGTCACAGATCCAAAGAGCAAGACAACAAAAGAGGATGTAAGAAATTTGCCAAAATTAAGATTTGGACAAATCATATGGGGAGAAAGAACATTAATAAAACAAGATAGTCCCACCACCACCACCACTGAAGACAATGATCCAATCGCATCGCCAATATTATCCGATCTTGCAATCATAAAAATCAATAAAAACCTCCAATGTCAAAACTATCTCGGTGACGACATCCCTTTCAACGAATATGACCCCAGTTTAATCCTCGACAATCTCTACGTCCGGAAAATCATCCCCTTAAATCGATTCAACCCAAAACCAATCCCCCCATCATCCGCATCCATCGACACCACCATCTCCGGCCCACCAAACCTCCAAACGAACTTCCATGGAATCAGTGTTTTCAAATATGGTCTGACGACAAAATATACCACGGGAAACCTAAACGGAATCAAACTAGTCTATTGGCAAGACGGCGCCATCCATTCTCTGGAATATATAATCAATTCTCCTGACAATCTATCAGCATTTGCTCTGGGTGGAGATAGTGGATCCTGGATCTTGACGAAATTGGAAGACATTGGGGATGAGAAGGGACTTGGGGTGGTGGGGATGTTGCATAGTTATGATGGGGCCGGGAGACAGTTTGGATTGTTTAGTCCGATGTGTGAGATATTGGAACGGTTGGAGGATGTGACGGGGATAAAATGGGGTGTGGTGGGTTGTCCTGCGGAGAAGGGGATGAGTGATGGTGAAGTTGAGAGTACTGAAGAGGAAGAAGAGGAAGACGTGGGTGATGAGAGTGAGAGTGAGAGTGATGATGATGATGATGAGCTGAGTATTGATGGGTTGGATGGAGCGGTGCCTCCTGGAATTGATTAATATATATATAATAATAGGAATACGTAGATATTTATGTATATGGTTAATAATATATGACGGTTTTGTAATAATGAATATGGATGTCTTTATCAATGCTCTAACTAGTTTGAAATATCTTGTTTGTTTGACAGACATAGATTGCATTTGCTATCGGCTGAACTTATCCCGTGCAAACAACCAAGCGAATATAGTGAAGCCGGGGGGTTCGTTTACTGGTCTCTTAGAAATTGTTAGGAGGTCAGTAGAGAAGATTTTGATTCTGAATAGCGAACAAGAGCTAATTATCAATACATCTCACACCAATTGGTCTGTTTATTCGCCAATCAGAACATCAACATATTTGGAGGTCCATTGGGTATCAGTGATTGTTTGATATTCTGTGGAAAATCCCTTCCTGATAGCAATTGACAGTTTCTGACAATCTGATCTACGTTCCTCTTCCAATTACCGCTACAAAAAATAGTTGCTTCATTTTCTCATTAAATATCATTTTATTAAATACACACTCATATATACAAGTACTCCCTCAAACTCTTAATATCATTTACATCATCTAAACTTGGAATCTAATAAGTTTATTCAATCTACGAGCAGTATTTGCATTATTTCTCGTCTTTTGACCTCTAACAGGCAATCCCAATGCATGTCTATTACCAACATATGACCCAATATTTTTCTTCAACTTAATATCATTATTAATCTTCTGCTTCAAATGTCCTTCCACTAACATTTGTGAGACTTCTTTATTGATTTCCATAACTTGGGGTTCTGATAATTCATTCATTCTCATTTGAGGATAGATTCCAACTTTGGCACAGATTTTTTGGGCGGTTTGAGGACCTATACCGAAGATACTTTTGGCGAGTCCAAGGTGGACAAGCGCACTGTGCTTCATGTTCTTACCGAAGATATGGACACCCATTGTTAACTATTTGGCGGTGGTATAAAAACTTGGCTTGTTTATTGGGTATTTTGGTACTCAAGCCGGTTTTATGAACGAAATTTTTTTTTTTCACCTACTGGTGTTTGAACAACTTGCACGACTTGCATTCTACAACTGTATTATTATGGACAACTCAGAAACATTTACAAATAAGTTGGGATGGGTGATTAATATAATTTAGTAGGATAATCAATATTATAAAACCTTTCAAGTATTGTAGGAATTGTATTCCTTAACTATATAAGACTATTAATAGTTCAATTTTATGAGCGTTATCCAGTTTTGCTTTCTTGAAGGGTGTTACCCGACTTTGTTATCACGTGCCATTTCTTTGTTCATAAAGTATTTGGTTTAACTTATAACATGCTTTAAGCAAAATGAAAAAGCGGTTGCATTTAGCAGAAGTGATAGCGATAATACCCGAGTAGTGATTGTCATTCCCTAGCTAGAGTCAATAAGTATCACAAAAGAGAATTTCTTGTTTACAAATATAAATTTTATTATAAAAATTAAAGTAAGCATATAAATATAAAGCATTCCTTGTACATCCAACCATTTGAGTCCCAAACCATATTACCATCCCGATCACCAGCCGATAGCCATTTCCGTATCATAAGTATGAATATAGCATTTCCTAGGATTCCAAATTCTATGATGAATTTAAGGAATCAATGCTTGGATAGACCGAAGATGAACTTCGGATACGCTGAAAGCAAGAAGATGAACTTCGGATACATTCAATGCTTGGATAGCAAGAATATGAACTTTGGATAGAGTCACTGCTTGGATAGCACGAAGATGAAGTTCGATAACCGACTTCTATATCGTCAAAATCAGCATGATGCAAATAGTTCTCTTTGCAGGATTCTATGTCTTCGCATTCTTCATCTTGTTTGAAAGTGTTGGTAGTTTTGGAGTGACGGGAAGTAAATGAAATGGGATTTCTGGTAGGTTTGGGTGAATCTTCGAAATTATTAGATGATACACTAGGATGGTTAGCAAGTAAATAATGAGTATAGGAATCAACGGGATACTCCCAACCATAGCGTTTTTGCTCCATTTTGATAGACCTTAATATAGAAATGGAATAAGAATCTGAAGGGAGACCCAATTCACTAAACTTAGTCTTTGCAATCTGTGTGTTAGCGGTATCATCAACTGCCAATGGGTCACAAAGCTCTTGAACTAGCACATTCTTTTTTGAAATAGACCGCCATATTTCCTTGATTTTTTGGCAATAATTCGTTGCAAACCATTTACAATTTGTCTTGGTCTTGTACCAGCTTATAAGAATTTTAGATCCAAAGGATTTTGGGATACCTTGTGTAGCATGAATTTCATTTTTCTCTTCATCTTCATCATCATCTTCTCCTCCTACTTCATCTTCTCCTCCTCCTCCTCCTCCTCCTCCTCCTTCTTCTTCTTCTTCATCTTCATCATCATCTTCCTCATCTTCCTCAATAATGGTAAATAAAATTCTATGTCTATTGGTTGTACCAGCAACAGCAGCATGATGAATATTAGTAATTGTAACAGTTGTAGCAGAAGCTGCAGGGGAAGTAACAGGGGAAGTAGCGGCGGTAGTTGTAGTATAGGCAGCAGGATTTGTAGTTGTAAGATCAGGAATAGCAGTGGAAACAGTCTCTTGGACTTCAATTGATGATTGATTTGTGTTTGTGTCGGCGGTTTCTGAATTTCCGCTTTCCAAATCTTCGTCCATAGCAATGGACACAAATAATTTGTGAGCTCTGTTTGATAATTTCTCATCTTCTTGGTAACTTTGTTTTAATAAATTGATCATTCTTGTTGTTTTGGGTTTTGTGGTTTTGGCCTTTTGGTATTTAGAAATGAATCTGGCGGTTGCCTGATTTTTCTGGAATAAACCAACTAAGTAAGGTGTTTTCAATTTTTTATCGAGTTTGTAGAACTCTGTCACAGATAAAAGTGATATTTTTGACTTGGAAGTTTGTTGGGAGGTGTTTGAAGTAGTTTGGAAAGACATTTTGTTGGTATTTGTTGTATTTGTATATAAAGTGCAGAAAGAAAGAAGTTCAAACAAATTTGAGTTGTGTGGTTTTTTCGCAAATTGAGAATTGATAGTTCCAAAAGTTGCAGCCATTTCTCCTAAGAATATTTTATGAATCAAAAATTCTATGAACTGATAATAACAAAATTGGAACGTAAACTGTAGCTTGTCTCATCCGCTTTCCAAATATAGTCCAATAAGTGGTTTGACTTGGTTGAAAGGTTACCAATAGTCGTAGTCTCCACTAAAAAACAAATCTTTCAAATAGGTCAGATAAAGTTATATCAGGGAACTATGAATTTTGATAGAATTACACTTTATGAAAGTTGCTGTATATGTACAACTTTTTCAAAGATATAAGACCAATAGCAAATCTGTCATTCTATGATTAAGTTTTCATCCCTATCTGTAGCTCCTCCTGTGTGCAAACTTATCATTTAAAAACCATATAATATACTATTTCAATTCAAATACGATTGCAAATTTCTATGATCAGCTTCCGAACCAATTGGAATCCCAGCGTATCCAAATGGACCTCTTTTCACATTCACTACAAATCAACAACCTCTCTAATTTCACATGTACTTGATCAGGACCTACCACTGGTTCATCCAAAACATCAATGGGACTACCTACTCCAATCTTTATCAAAACCCCATACATCTTTTATTTGATAGAATTCAGTAGGTTGGTCAATTGTAGGTAATGATTCCAGGGAGGTTGTTTTTGATTGTTTGTGGGGCATGTGATGCTGTGTTGACAATTAGTTTGGATGAATACTCAATGACACCGTTGTTTCATTCCTTGAATGGACAACTCTTAGAATCACCACTTTATTCTCAGCAATTAGATCTTGGATATTAGTTTCTGATAAAGTATGATTGGGCATTTTGGGGCGAGCTGTATTGCTTTTACTAAAGATCTAAGAAAGGAAAAGGGTGTAGAGAGATTTGCCTTCACCCAGACGTCTCCTTAACAAAGGATTTGCAACAGTTTTTTGAAGGATTCTAAAAGAGCTCAATTTACGAGATGGGTTCCAATCACAAGGTGATCTTGTAGCAGAATAGAGTTTATCTTATAGAAGGAAACGTCCTTTAGTGGTTTTGCTAATTACTTGCTTAAGCAAGCCTGAATTTTGGCAGCATAGGGTGAGAAGACATTGAGAATACGCAGAGGTCTAGACCACAATTCACCAATTCCAATCTCCGACAAAACCTAAGTATTACTTTCGCTCAGTATGTGCTTCATTCATCTTTCTAACCACCCCGCCAAACCCTTCCTTTATCTCTCTCTTAGTAGCTTCTTCCTACTTCTTCATCTGCTCCTCTTTTGGAAAACCCACCCTCTTTAATTTCTTCAATTTCAATTTCTGATGTTTTCGTTGTTGACACTATCCTGGCTGCTCAAATGATAGTTTGGCTTTTTCTATAGATTAAATGGAAATGTGACCTAAGGAGGTTACTTAATTAATCAGAAATGGAAGTGTTTCAATTTCGCAACCAAAAATTAATATTTAATAAATTCTTACAGTTTAACTTCTTAACCCGTAAATTCTTCTTTGACGTAACATGTAAAAAAGGAAAAGGAGAACGAAGGGGGATCAATGACTTTTCCATTTTAAGTTAATCATCATTCAAATTACCAACAAGTTAATATTTACACTACAAACAAAACAGATAATATTTAATAAAAATGAGTAATTATATGCCACAAGGATCTAATCCAGAAACAGCATCATTCACATGCAATACTTGTGGAATCAAATTTATAAATGCCGAACTTCAACGACAACATATGAAGACTGAATGGCATCGATATAATCTTAAAAGAAGAGTAGCACAATTACCTTCAATTTCTTCTGATACATTTGCTGAAAAGATATTACATTCACGACAATTTGAATTGGGTGGTGGTAGTGGTGATTCTAGAGGAGAGAATGAAGATGAATATGGATTTTATGTAGCTACAAGAAAGAAGAAATTACATGGTGGTCAAAGACAATTGACGAAGAAGTTTTTGAAATTGCAACTGAGGAAACTAGAGCAGGGACTGACTAATAGCGAAGGACAAGAGGCAGACAATGAAGATGACGAAGATGAAGGACAAAAGCCGTTTACAGGGTCCAATAGTGTCATTTCTGAATTTTCACAATTTTCATTAGACGATCATCATGATACCCATTCCGAGATTGGATCTGTAGATACTGGATCAGAGATCAATTATACCGAATCTGATTTCACCGATTTGGAAGGAGAAATGCTTTCCTCAGAAGAAGAAGAGGACGGATACGTCTATGACGACGATGAAGAAAATGACTATTCCGATAATGATGATTCAATGGAAGAAATAAAAGCTATCCCAAACACCCATTGTTTCTTTTGTGATCAAAATAATCATGAAATTGAAAATAATATAAAACATATGTTTAACAGACATGGTTTATACATTCCTGAAAGATCGTTCTTAATCAATGTTGAAGGGTTTCTCAATTATCTTAGTGAAGTAATCTCAGTGGATAATGAATGTTTGGTTTGTGGATTCGTCGGTAGAAGTTTGGAAAGTATCAGACAACATATCACATCAAAAGGACATTGCAAAATTCCATATGAAACAAAACAAGACAAATTGGCTCTTGCTGAATTCTACGATTTCATTGATGAATCATCTTCCACCAGAAGAAAAAGTACAACTGACAAGCATGTGGGATTCAGTGAAGACCCCCTGTCCTCTGCAATTATTGTCGAATATGCCGCATCAGAAGATCTTGACGATGCTTCTGAAGATATGGATGATAATGGAATCAATAAGAATTATTCACTAGTCCAAATAGATAGATCCGGAGTCGAATTAACCACTCCTCTGGGTTCACGAATCGGACACAGATCAATGGCAAGATATTATAGACAGAATATTGCCTTACCCCGTGAATATTCCCAAGGACAACAAACACAAGCATTAGTGGATAGAAGATTTGCAGCTACTGAACTTTCGTCATATCAAGTTACAAAGGAAGAAAAAGCGATTAGAAGGGTAGAACTTAGATTGAAGAATGAGAATGAGAGAAGGACGAAGTCTACTAAAGTTAATTTCCAAAAACATTTTAGAGATGAAATGTTACAATAGGAGGATTGCATTTTAATTATTTATATATGACTAGTTACGATAAACTTAAATACAGTAAGTATAATTATATAGTGATACAAGAAATTTTAAGCTAATTAATGGTCCATAAAATGAATCAACACGAACAGCGGCCTCTCTCTCTCTCTGTTTACCCCAGATTTCTCTGTGTATGCCAAAGTGACTAAATTCAATACTTAGTAAAATATTTGAATTACGTAATCAATCTTTTTTTCTCGTTTCTTAGAATTCTCTCGAATGTTCTATATGCAGTTTTCAAAATCTTTTTACAATTTTATTTAAAGTAAATGATCCAAAACTTAATTATATTGATTAGTCATTTACTTTATAATAACTTAATTTGAGTAAAAGGATCTGCTTCTTTTATAAACATATTCATCCTAAAGAATAACTGCTGGTACAGTAAACACAAGAGCATATTAGGTACCTGTATATTCAATATCCACGCACATATATTTATGAATTAATATCCATATGGTAAAGGAGACATATTTATACGATTTATTAGGTGTAGAAATATCTTCCACAACAGAAGAGATAGCACGAACATATAAACGACAAGCGCTAAAATGTCATCCTGACAAAACAAATCATGATCCAGAATTAACCGAGAAATTTAAAGAATTAACCAGAGCTTATGAAATTTTACGAGATCCCAAGCAACGATCAGTATATGACAAATATGGAGAGGCGGGATTGGATGGCGTTATAGAAGTGGCGTCTTCATCACAAGCTCCATCTACACAACAAAGACGGGGTGGTGGTGGTGGACGACCTCCGTTCCCAAATGACATATTCTCACAAGTCTTTAATGATATAAATAGCATGTTCTCCCAGCATTCGATGTTTAATTTCCCGCCACCACCACCTGGAGGACAACAAACATTTGTTAGAACAAGTACAACTAGCTTCTCGGGCATTCCTAACCTCCAGCAACAGCAACAACAGAATATGAAAAAAGTTGTCCAACCATATGGATCTCCCTTAGATCAAGAATTTGTCCGTGGAGAAGATATCCATCATACTTGTGATGTTAATCTTGGAGATTTCGTATATGGGAAAACAATTAAATTAAACCTTCCCAAAAATGTTAAATGTGAAGTTTGTCAAGGATATGGAGGATATAATCCCAAAACATGTAAACAATGTGAAGGATCAGGAAAAATTATCACAACTTTTTATAATAACTTTTCACAATTTCAACAAACAGGATCATGTCAACCATGTAATGGAACAGGTATATTCATCGATCCTAATGACAGATGTCCTGCATGTGCATTTACGGGATATGTACATGAAACAAAACTTATCAAGGTCAATGTTTTACCAGGCTGTAAAAATGGGGATAGAATAATTTTACAAGGTGAAGCAGACGAAGGCAAGAATATCATACCGGGAGATGTAGTTATTCATCTCCGAGAAAGATCACATCCTTATCTAATCAGGAAATATAATGATTTATACATGGATTATGAAATTGATCTCAAGACGGCATTACTAGGTGGACAGATCACCATTCCAAATTTTCTTAAACAGGGACAATCTTTACGCATTTATATCAATGTCCATGGAAATCGAAGCATAAACAATAGTAACAATCCTTTGATTCAAGAAGGTGAGATTGTCGGCACGATAAACTCCGGCGAACCAAAAATCGTCAAGGGATTAGGAATACCCATAAATGAAATAACAAAAGGAGGTGAATTAATCCAAAATCTAGAAGATGTTGACGGATTAAGAGATGTTCTATTTGATTTAAGTAGATACAATAGAGGGAATTTATATATAAATTTTCATGTTAGATTACCTTCAATTTCCGATTTTTCGGAACCGGATCTATTAAAGCTTGGAGAAATCTTACATCATAACACTACTTCGAATCCAAATGGACAAACATCGTCATCTTCGTCATCATCAACTCCTGAGGCAGAGCGTCGTGGAACGACTTTAGAATCACATTTATCGAATATACCGATGAGACAACAGTCACAACAAAGAGGGCTGTCGGCTAGTCCGTCAAAGGATTATAATATGGGAAATATGGACGACGATGCATATTTTGACACTTCGAAGAATGGAAAGAGAAGAAGATATTAATCGCCGAGTTTATGTGAGCATTGGCGAGATCGCGAGATATAGGTTTTTAGAGTTTAAGGGATGCAGGGTTATTTTATGGTTAGATTTTTATTTATATTTCTTTTATAGTTCAATGTGCATGGTTAGAGTTAGTGAAAGACTATATTGATAATGTAGGGCAGTGCCTTTTAAATCCCTCTTCTATCTTACTGGTAGAGCTAACTAAATTATCGTGACTAGACTAGGAAATTATATCACGTGACTTAAGTATTCTCTGATTTCTGTTGCGGGTTAGAAGGCTGTAATTTTATAACTCTAAAGGAATCATCAAACAACAACGAGATCACCGGTACCACTCATCAACCCAATGTCATCAACTACTGAAGGTAAGATCCTCGACCCAGCCTTAATCAAAGACCTTTCCAATCACATCTATGAAAAACGTAAAGCCACTGCTTTTCAAATTGAAAGTATTACCAAAAACGCCCTTGCCCGTAATGACAGTCAAACAATCTATCGAATAATCAACGAATTGGCAGACATAACAACCATTGGGACCAATTCCGCTAAACTAGGTGCTATTACCGCATTGGGAAGTGTTTCTGTTGCATTGGGTTCTTTCGCAATTGCATATTTCTTGGAAGATATAATCAAACCTATATTTGCCACGTTTAGAGATACTGATGCTAGAGTGAGATATTATGCTTGTGAATCATTATATAATATAGCTAAGATTGCAAGAGGAGAGATATTGCTTTATTTTAATGAAGTGTTTGATATTTTGTGTATTTTGGTTACAGATAGTGAATCATCAGTCAAGAATGCGGCTGATATTTTGGATAGATTGGTTAAAGATATTGTGAGTGCTAAATCAACGAATTATGTTTCTATATTACAACAGCAACATCAGCAAGCACAACAGCAACAACAACAGGGAGATGAATCAAGTGTGATAAGAACAAATTTGGTGAATAATGATGGACTGGCTATACAAGTGAACAATCCGCAGGATCCTCAAAAGGCATTTTCATTACCGAAGTTTATACCTACTTTGTTAGAAAGAATATATGTTATTGATCCATTTGCTAAGAAGTTTTTGTTAAGTTGGATTGAATTGTTTGATGATATTCCTTCTTTGGAATTGATCTCATTCTTACCTAATTTCTTGGAACCTTTGATTAATTTTTTATTTAATAATGCTCCTTCGGATGTTAGGTTAGAAACAGAAAATTTATTAAATGCATTACTTAAAGAAATTAAGTCGATTTCCAAAATTAAATTCGAAGTCAAGAAACGACAAATTGCTCAAGAAAGGGCTAAAAAGAAAGTGGAAGAAGAGAAGAAACAAGAGCAACAACAGAAGAAAGAAATTGAAAATGGTGAAGATACAGACAGAATAACTAAGGAAGTCAAAGAAATTACATTACATCCCTCAGAATCAGTCCAAGATGATATTGATGCGGATGCAGATGATGAATTGGATGAAAATGCGTCTATTAGATCCGAAGATACAACAATTATCAGAAAACCAAAGGAAACCAAGATTGAATCTCAACCAGAACATCAACAATCTTCAACTGAAGAAGATGGAGACGAATTCTTATTTGGACAAGATATCTTCATCGACTATGCCAAAATCATAAATATTCTTCTTTCGTTCTTACGCAGCTCAGAAAATGAAACTAACAAAACCAACTCGAATACCATCACTGCAACTACTAAAGATGATATGTCAAATGAACCACATGAAATTTGTTGTCAAGTTCAATCGATTGCTTTGAAATGGTTACGTGAAATATTGGTGATTTCCCCAGTTGATATTTTAAAACTGTTTCCCGAGTGCGTATCCATCGTAATGAAGAATATTTCAACTACTGACACGGATCGTGATTTCGAATTACGAGATTCGTTCCTTGGATTCAATTTGGCTCTTCAGGATTTCTTAACTAAATTCACTGATTTTAAGAAAGAAAATGAACAACAACATGAAACTGATGAGAATGAAAATGATATGAAATTGATCCTTGGGTTGACTAAAGAAGTTACTGACAGTATTAATGAAGTAGAATTACCGGCAACCATAAATGCCATAATTAGACAATATTTAGATTCAACTAATGAATTATCAAGAGTTACTGCACTAGAGTGGTTGATTTTTATTTATTCTAGGAATCAACTGGAATTTTTAAGAATATTTTCATTGGTTGGAGATAATAAATTTGATTTAACGGATTTATTAAAATATTCAAATGATTCAAGTAATGATGTGATTTTAAAAGTCTTACAGTTGTTGGCAAAAATTTCTGAATCAAATCAAGTATTCTTCAAAGATTTTATTATAAAATTAATCAAGTTATTTGAACAAGAAGCCCATGAGAAATCTCATAGGATCAAAGTTGAATTTATAATTCGGAAATTATGTGTTTATTTAAATGCAGAAGGAATATTCACGACTTTATCTGAAGTCTTAACGGCAACAATTGACGATTTGGAGTTTATAAATATGATGGTTGTTACATTGAATAATATCTTATTGACATCACAAGAATTGGCTTCTTTTAGAAAGAAATTAAAGAACTTAGATGTTTATAAATTAGAAGATTGGCAATTATTTTCCCTGTTATTTCAAAGTTGGTGTCATAATGCTCCAAGTGCATTATCTTTATGTTTATTAACTTCAAATTATGAATTGGCATATTTAATAATCAAGAATTTATCAGAACTGGAAGTCACTTTCCAATTATTGACTCAATTGGATATATTAATTCAATTACTTGAATCTCCGATATTTTTGAAATTACGTTTACAATTACTTGAACCAGAGAAACATCCATATTTATACAAGACACTTTATGGATTATTAATGGTATTACCTCAATCAACAACATATACCACACTTCGAAATAGACTTGCGACCGTATCTAACCTAACCCATACAACTTCAACTACATTAGCACCAAATTCAATTCCTAGTGGAATTCTAACTACCCCGGTAAATACACCTGGGGCAGTTTCAACCAGTACATCAGTAAGTAGTCAATTATCGATCAAGAGGAAAAGAGTGTATGAAATGTTGGATAAGTTTACTAAAATACAAGATAAGCATGAAGAATGTAATTGGACTACCCGTGGTTCCAGATATAATGAATCAAATTATGAAAGTAGTATAATTCATCTGATTAGATAGAGAAGTGGTGTATGTAGAATATGTAGATCATATAAGAAAGGACGTTCCTTTACCAATTTTTCTATTTTTGTGGGATTTCGTAGTGGCTTTCTTTTTGCAGGTTTTAAGGGGGGAAAATGTAAAAGTGTACAACGAATCAACAAATTTTTTTTTGTTGGTTGGGTAAATGAGTTTACAAGTTGTTTATGAATTTTTACATTTTACATCTCTATTAACCTTTACCAGGATTATCAATAATATTAACCAACCAATCTCTCATACTACGTTAGGGTGAAAGGAGGGTATTAATACAAGTTAAGATATTCCTGAATGTCCTCAAATAGCAATCTACGGAAATCAATGCAAGTACAAGTTGACAACCAGCGAGCAGCTGAGGCCTTAAGAATAGCGACACAGAATGCTCAACATCAACAACAACAACAACAGCTCCATCACCGTCAACAACAAGAAGAACATCACCAGAAGCTATTGATGCACCAACAACAACAGTTACACCATCAGCAACAATCACAGCTTCATCACCAACAACACCAACAACATCAACAGCGTCAACAACAACAGCAACAACAACAACAGTACCACATGCAACAAGCAGCTGTGGCTCATCAGCAACAACAACAACAACAACTGCCTCAGGCAACAGAATTCTCTGGATTGACTGAATTTGATCTCAAGTCCCGTGACTCCAAATATAGAAGATGGACACCCAAAATGGATCAATTCCTTATAAAGCTATTATCAGATGTGGTACATTCCTACCCCAAGGGAGCTGAAGCGACAATGACAAAAAAAGCTTGGGCATATGTTACTGGTCAATTACGAGGTGCTAATCCTGAAACTGTCTATTCTACATATACGAAATATTCCTGTCAACAACATTTATTAAATGTGAATCATCATAGATACAAGATATGGTTTGTGTTAATGTTACATCAAAAGAATAACCCAAGTAATACTGGATATTCATATAGATGGAATCCTGATTTAGGAAGATTTCAAATAATTGATAATACGACAGGGTCATTGATACTCGATGAAAGACAAGTTAAGTCATTGTTGTATAGTGAATCACTTTCATTACCACCATTAAGTGCTTTCAATAAAGGGAATTTGATTGTGAATGATTTCTTCCTTAGTGATAATTTAAAATATATGTCGGTATATCATAATGAAGTATTACCATTATTAATTCGATTAGACCCAAAATATGCTGAAGGTTTAGGGGATATCTATGGAGAAATTCCTAAATTCGATTATCAAGAAGCCAGTCATGAATATTTCAAGCCTTTAATCCCATTAAAAACAAAATCGTCAACTTCAGTCAACTCAACTCCAAAATCGAAAAAGAGACGACATTCAACCGCAGACTCAACAACTTCCTCGGGCACATCCGTTTCAGGAACAGTAACAGCAAACACCACCGTTGGAGTCGTAGCCACCAGTAGCGGCAACTCTGGTCTCCCTCATTCCCATGCCCATTCTCATTCACATAGTCACAATCATGTTCCTGATGCTGACGATGTGACATCGCTACCATTCTCCAAATCGCTTCTTCATGATGGGCCGGATCCAACTGATGTCACTATGCATCATCTCACCCGAGCCCACCATCAACAACATCAAAACCATATTCCTAATGCTATGGATGAATCAGTCGATCCGGCATTAAAGAGATCAAGAATAACAGATACAACTACAATTGATTTCGAGAATGCATTAGCTAGTGCTGCAATTGCTGCTATTAACTCTCCACCAGTTACAAATGGACGTGATCCAACTCCATACTATATCAAAGATCGCAAATGGTTTAATAAATTAATTAATTTACATGATAGTGGATTAATTGGGGTGGATGAGGTTTTGTCTGTATGTGAAGGAGTTAGGGATAATAAAATACCTTTGTTTATGTTGAATGTGTTGGATCATTCTTATTATCCTACTAGAAATAATGCTGGGAGTATGACTGAAGATATACCTGATGAAGAAATGGCCAAGAGAATAAGAGAATTTATGCTTCCTATGGTATATAATTCATGAAGTTGATATTGCCTGTTTTGGAATGATGTGGTTGTTTAGTGTAAAAAGATAAAATGGATAATGGGTTTGATGATGATGTTGATATAAATATGAGTCTGTTGTGTTGATAATACATTATCTATAATGCTGTATTAAAAACTTCTATAGGGTATATAGATTTCTACTTCTCTTCTTGTTGTTCCTCATAATTATTTGGAACTTCTTCTTTTGTGTTGCTTCTTTCTACTTTTGTTATCATATATATTGTATTACTATCTTATTTATAAGAATAAATGTTATAATTAAATTACTTAGTTGCGTACAATTTGATAATATCATTATGGAAGTTGATGTTTATCAAGTTAAATATCAAGACTCAGATATCCATTCCAAGATATCTTGAGAATGTTGAAACAATCAATTGCTTAATCCTCTTCCTGAAACATTATGATACTGGAAGGTACAGTACGATTATAAAAACTGCAGCTTATTTCCATCTGTTTTTGGTGTTTCTCTACGATCTTGAAATATGATTTCGAAAGTCTGTTTTTTTTTGCAACCAATATTGAAACAAGTATATTCCAAACTATAAAACTCCTATAATAAACAATATCCTAATATCACTAAATAAATAAATAAATCAAATCTTCACTTCTGGACTCATAGTTTCTCCAAAAGGAGAAGTTCCAGTCCCGACCACAGTTTTCCTATTCATATCCTCACTATCACAACTCAAAATCCCACCCATAAATGATGATAAATCACTTACCCCATCTCCAATATTCTCCAATCCAAACCTAAACTCCCTTTCCATAACCTTCAATCGTACCTTCTCGTCTGCTGAAGTATGTTGTAATGAGGTTCGTGTTGACGAAATCGTGTCTTGTGATCTATGTCTTGGATTTAATTCGTATTCCATCAGATTATTGCTCTGTTGTTGTAGATCCTGCGATTGTTGTTTTTGATGATGGTGCTGCTGGTGGTGATGTTGATATTGATTCGATGTCTGCGTGAATGCCAGATTTGATTCAGTCGTAGATTGCAGTTGTTTTCCGTGATGCCTGTCAATTGATATTCTTGATGGGGGAACGTGTGGAAAATGAGACTTGGGGGAAGATGTTATTCCAAGTGGTGGAGGGCATTTATGCCCCCCTCTAGTTCTAGGTGATTTTCGAGAAGATGATGAAGATTTGATTATTGACGATGATAATGCCGAAAATGATGCCGATTGGCTGTCACCAAATTCGTTAGATCCATCATATGATTCTGATGGGGATGCAAATTGTGAATCAGATGTGCCTGTACTTGTCGAACCTGAGTGTCTTGACGATGATTTCCATGATGATGATGATGTTGTTGTCGCCCATGGAGATGTGAATTGTGGTCGATTGGATTGAAGTCTGAATTCTATTTTGGCCAGAATAGTCCGTCTCAATAAGATTTCAAACAAGAATTGGGTATTTATTTGTTCAATCTCGAAATCGGATAACAAGTCTACGTCATCTGGGTATAAATCTTGGAATTTAGGTGGTGGTATTTCACTACTATTTCTGGCAAATACGTTTTCTCGATATTTCTGATATGCCAACCCCACAAGTGTTCTTGGACCTTTGCTTGTTAATTTTGGTATTAATTTAGTAGAATTCTTTCTACTTGTGATGTTTCCCTTTGAATTAATTTCAAATAATTTCAATTGATATGTTAAATCGGGATGAACTTTTAGGATATTCTTATGTTTAAATACTTTCATTTTGGAAGGTATCAAAGTATGTAACCATTCTTGATAATTGCAATTATTCAAGAATTGCACTAATTGTTCACGACTACTGAAATTGGGCTTAGTCAGGGATGCTAATGACTTATATTTTAATGATGTCTTGCGTTTGATTGGAAACACAAATCGTGGTCTAGTTTTAGTATCATGATCATCATTTTCATCATCTTGTAAATCATGCTTTAGAACAGTTTTATTTCGTTGCTTTATCTTATTTCTATTTCTCAATGTTGCTGATTTCGATATAATCGATCCACTTCTCTTTAGTAATCTTTCGTCAATGATTGTAACAGTAGGAACCGCATCGGGATTTATTCGATGTGGTGGAGGTAAATTCAAGTATTGTTGATCATTGGGACTTAGAGTCCTCGTATGACTTGGTTGTTGATTCAGTGTCAGACCTGCCTTTGTGAAATTACTCAGGATTTGTCGATATGAGGCATCATCATGAAATCGATTAGGTGGGGGACTAGCTGCAGAAGTTCGATTTTTTAATGAATCAGCTGAATCATATATTAATGCAAATGGGTTGTTCATTGAGTTTGTTTGGAGTGTTGGTGTTAGTTGTTTTGATGAATTGCTATCAGATTCCACTTGACTAGGAATTGATATTCGTGAGAGTGGATCTACTCCCGGATGAAGATAAAGTTCTGCCATGGGAATTTTGGATATATTGGTTATAAAGTTTAGGTTAACCATATAAAAAACTTCTAGACAACTCAGATTCTGTTGGTTACACAACAATGCAGAACAACAAAGAGAGAATAAAATCTATTATAAAGTTTTCTGTTTGTAATAACAACAAGGGGTTTCCAAATTGTGTAGTAATGACAATTCAAAAATTGAAGAAAAGAAAAATGGCTGGCTTTATAATCGTAAAAAGAATAATTACACATGGTTAAAAAATATTTTATTTTTTATGTACAGATTTGATCTCGGTAAAATTAACAAAAAAAAATAATAATTTACTTTACGATATGAAAAAGCATAGATCTAATTATACGTCGGTTCATCAATATCAATTGACAATGGTGACTACCTTCTTCAGTAACAATCCAGTTATAGAGATAGTACACTCTAGTCTGCCTTAGAGCACAAAAATGCAAATTTTCGAATTTAGTTAAAATTTCGCAGAATTATGAGAGAAAATCATTCAATCTAAAAGTTTTTAAAGAATCGTTGAAGTTTTTCACAATTCTACTAGACCTTATTCAAATTCGTCCTCCCTCCAGACCTACTCAAGGAAGCGTATATATTTCTCTTACATAGTTTTATATATCGTATAGATAAACTATGTGTTTTTAAGAAAAAAAAAACCGGATCAGAAACAAGTGACAGTTGTAATTTAATTATGTTTCCGGTCGGCTCTCTGGGTTAATGACTATTGAATCTTTGGTCCTGCTCGAACAAAATCAAACGTGGAAGGTAAAATCCATCTGTCAAAATTCTAGTGAAGAATGCAGATATATCGGTTCAGATAACATAAAGACGTTTTCTCTTAGTCTTGTCCAATGATTTTATAACCTATTCCATGAGATCCTGAAATCTCCTGTATATAAACCGGAACGCGTGCGTTTCTCGTCTTAGTTAGACGATTTTGTCATTTTTGTTTTGTTTAAGTAAAAAAAATGGGCAAACCAAAAAATAAAAAAGTTAGGGGGAGAGATCAAAAGTGCGTGTATAACTGATCAAAAAAACTTTCAACACAGTGTATACCGAACTAACACATTTTATTTCGTCTTCTTTTCTCTCTCTCTCTTTCTTCATAACCCAATAGTACACCGATAATAGATCAATCTATACACAATGGACAAACTTAAGGAAGTATGTATCACACCGTTACATCAATTGAGGATATTTACCCAACTTTTAATCAATTGAGTTTTCATTGGTCGACACGTATAGATAAGCAACGAACAAAGAACATAGCCCATGACGATTTGAGAACACGTATGAACTAATATTCAATTTCGACTGCATACCGTATACAGATCAACAGTTCCATATATTGCCCCATTTGACCAGATTTTATTCAATTCATCAATACTAACTAAATAATTCTCTTTAGAAAATCAACAACTTAAAATTGGATGCTGAAAAATGGCAAGAAAAATCTGATGAATTATCAGAAAGAATCAAAGAATTAGAACAAGAAAACTTGGAAAAGGATAATCAAATTCAAGCATTAACCAGAAAGAACCAAGTTTTAGAAGAACAAGTTGAAAAATTAGAAACTGATTTAGATGCTATCAAACAAACTGCTGATGAATCTCATTCATTAAAGACTTCTAATGAAAACTATACTAAAAAGAATCAAGTATTAGAAGAAGAATTAGAAGAAGCTGATAAGAACTTGAAAGAAACTACTGAAAAATTAAGAGAAACTGATATTAAGGCTGAACAATTGGAAAGAAAGGTTGCTTCATTAGAACAAGAACAAGAAGAATGGGAAAAGAAATACGAAGCTTTGACCGAACAATACAATGCTGCTAAGGCTGAATTAGATGAAATCAGTCAACAATTAGAAGCTATCTAATCAAGGCTGTTTCATATATACTCTACTCTGCTGTTATATATACATCATCCCTCATATACTGTATATCAACTAATTTTTAAATTTCATATTTTTTGTATTTTTGTAGACACAACAAGTTATATATAATTAATTAATTAATTAATCAAATATCCATTGATTTCAAGATGAAACCTACCCCTGAAAGCTCTTCTTCACCAACCATCCTTTTGCAGCTTACTTTCTGCACTTCAAGGAATTTAACCGCATGAATTAAGTGCACACGTGAATCCTCTCTTTATTTTTTTTACAACCAAGTGAAGACGTATTTACCTCCTATTAACAAAATCCTCCAAAACTGATGCAATATATCAGTCGGTGCAGCAAACATCTTGGAATCCTTACATTGTAAACGCTTATTAGATGGCTATGCAATTTTAATCAATTCCAGAGAAATGGTAAGAGACCGCCTGCTACAAATTCTACTTATCAAAATACAGTGAGTAGGCTAATGTGACGAATTAAAATGGGTCCTGGAACTGCAATGAAGTAACTCTTACTTGCTTATTACAATAGAATGGACCGTGGTATGCGATGAATGTGAACCTACCTTTAGATGACTATTCACGGAATGTTCAGAAGCATTACACCGGAACATTTGGTAGCGTCATTTTTTCAATTCTTAAAAATCAGTGGCATTTCCTCTGGCATTGGAAAATTTGGTATTACTCTTATTATTGTTGTTGTTAGTGGCGGTATTAAATATTGCCAAGAAACAGTACGGTAGTAGTTGTAGCTGATATTTGAACAAAATTATGCAGACTTTGCCAATCTTGGTTGTATTAATTAATCACCATTACCCATTGCCTTTGGGGGCCCTTGCTAGATATTATGCATTAGTCGAAAATGAAAAGAAGAAGCAAGTTATTAAATATGTTGAAGCAAAAGTAATCCAATAGCGTATCTCTGAGAAATTTGGGTAACACTCTCTTAATAGAAAAGTCAACAAACAGAAAAATGGACAACATACATAAATTGATCATAAATATAGAAAGTAGTGATAACAATGAATACAACCGATTACTAAGGTTTACAAGAGTATTCCAGCTATATCACTTAGATCATTCAAAAAGAACCAGTATCTAGAACAGAGGAGGGGAGACATGGGGGTTGGGGCACATATAATTTAATTGGTGGTTGCATTTTTGTGCAATGTTTCTGGTCGTGCAATTTTGGCAACAATTGCAAAATTTGTTGCAATTTGACCACAAGCAAAAAATCATATAAATTCCACTGAAAACAAAAAAACTATTTGTGTTTTCTTCTTTCTCTTCTTCTTCCTCTTCTTGTTTAATTAACTACTACATTCATTCACATATCAATCAAAGACAAGACAATAGTATGTATATTTACCTTCAATCAAGTTCACTAGCCTGAAGCTGGGAAGGGGGCCACTTTCGAAGCCAAATCCCTTCAGATGGGTATCAGTTGTTGATGCCCATCTAAATGCAATACCTGGTCAATCTTTGTCTTCAAAACGAGTTGCTCCTTGGAGCGGTTGACTGGGGGGTTTAAGGAAGTGTCATAGGTGCAAGGTGGCTGACTACCATCACACCATGTAACGTGCTTCATCTTGTGAAAAGAGGGGTCTAACAAGACTCAGTCATCCTTTTCGGCAAGATAACATGTTGAGGTGTTTTCAATGTAGCTTTCGGCTTATTGAAACTCTCCACTCCACCCGTCACAATTTGCCAATCCTGCATATAAGCATTTTGCTGTTTAACGCCCGATGGGTAACTTTCAACAGCTCAATCTAGTATTAGATTGTAGCTAATGGATGCAGCAATATATTCATGTAATTAGATAGGTGATATGATTAAAATTGACGGCGTAATAAGCAAAATTTTAAGTGGTCGAAGTTGAGGTATTTGTGGACAAAATGAAAGGTTGAATAGGTAACAAAAGTGACTATTAAGGTCGACGAAGGATTCTATTCAGCTAGCCGGTGCTCTTGGAAGTTCCGTTCATAGTTTTCACATATCTATCCTTATAAAAAATCAGCATACAAATGTGCATTAGGCATCAATATTTGTGTCGTTGGTTAAATTTGGACATCGTTAGAACGAACATTCCACTTTACTCAATCACTTCTACAAAGTACAATTCCGATTGCACTGTCAATACTACTGTTCAACTCACACATGTCGTAGACTTACCCTCTCCCGAATATGGGGGCACCACCGTTGATCCCCCAGCCTCTTCAAAACCAGTAGATCTGAATTGGAGTTTGATCAATTGACGTCCAATTTCAACACTGATTCTTCTTGCTGCCTTTGTAATTAAATAATTGAAACTCTCATATTCTATCTCATCAATATTAGTTTCATGTATTTGATTTATATTATCCCAAAATCCCAATTTACCCCAAAATATCTTTCCTCAGATTAAAGTCAACATAATATAAAATTTAATTAATTTAGATTCTTCGGCTTGCCCCAATACATTTGGAATTTACAATTGTCTCTCCAGTTATTCCTTCTGTGGGTGTGAGTGACACTTACACATGCAGTTCTCCATAGAATACACATGGATCTTGAATTGCCATTGATGAAGAATTCTAATCAATCGAACCTCGATATGGTTTTTTAAAACTCGCATTCATTCCTTTACCTGACTCCATTTAAATATGAGCTTCAATCAATGGACTCCTCAAATGGTCTCCCCGTTTTTTGGAACAGTTTAGTAATGAGGATGTCGCAGATAGGACAGGGATTATGAGTATACAATTGCTTGCAATTGTTGCCAATGATGAAAACTGTCACCGATATTAGATTTTATTGAATTGATGCTATCGCTTGTCTTTGGAAACTTTATTTGATAAATCAGCAGAGATTAAACAAAGTGCACTGCAACATGTTCTAGGAAGACAATGGCTGCCATTATTATTGGAGGACTCTAATTCAGTATGGGATTGATGATATATAGGCATTGCTTCTTCCTGATATAACCTTTTCGATCACGTGTTTCAGGGACTAGTTCAAACTAAATCAAACCTTATTTTGGTTGCCTTAGTTGATTTCTGCCTTTTCTGGATTTTGACTGGTTGGGAAAATATTATGGCTGTAAACTATTCTTGTAAATAAGCTCATATAATCAACAAAGAACATTCCAATGTCTTTTGAATTTGATTGGAAGTGAGGGTTTTAACAGATTGAGATATAATACCGTTGTTGTATCAGTTGTACAGTATTAGATAAAGTACAATCTAATGGTTTTCCTGGTGTTGCCAAATCAAAAGCGCGAACCAAATGGAACATCACCATTTGACGTTTAATATAGAGATTGACATAGTTCTTTTACAACAGCAATCCATATTTAGTACAGTAGTAAGTTGAATGACATATTTATCAGCAATTGATGTAATATAAATAGCACTAGACCCGTATATCGTACCTTGTTTGGGGGCAATCGGGAGTAATTCCCGTTTGAATCAATTATTTTTTTTTCTTGGATCATTGCCATCTGAAAGGGAAAGGGAAAGGGAAAGGTGAGCCACATGCGCTTTTTTAATTAAGAAAATATTTTAATTTTAGAATCACACATTTTGGTAAAATTGATTATCTATTTGAAAAAGTGACACTGATAAGGAAGAATAAGACACACACACACAATAATGCCATTCTTTGAGTCACTACGGAAACGGTTTAAAAATACACCATTAGAGTCAAATCAAATCGATGATGATTATTCAGAAACAATACACAGTAGATCATCGACAAACATAAATCGTTCCAGTTCGCAAGTACATGATATGATCTCAACTACGTCATCTACGTCAGCCAATCATTTTGATCCTCATGAAATAGTCCCTTCTTATGAAATTTCACAAAGATTACACGTTAGAAATAGGCTGCGTCATGACATTTTCACTAACAATCACATTTCCTCGATCCCCATTGATGACCATGATGACGCGATTCCAATATCTTCATCTCGTATATATGCCCCAATTCCTTCATTACCCATACCTGTAAATATGTCACGTTCCAATTCTTCTTCATCACTAAATTCCGACAGTACAGAGATAACGTCACCACAACAACCATCAATACAACAACAAGCTTCATCTGCCAACAAGCAAAAGAAAACAATTAAACAACTCGGGCTTAGATTCCTAAACTCAAGACAACATTTCGCCTTGGCTTTTTGTCGTGATGTATCCCTAATACCCGCCCTTATAGGTTTATTCCAATCTTGGAGACGAATATTCCCCCTGGAGAATGACGCACAAACCATAATTACGTCAGCTAGAGGTCTTGAACATTTCTTGACTGGAGTATGGTGTATTGTCGCCGCATATCTTAATTATTCAGTATTGGACGGATTGATCATCCGATGGATAGTTACATATCTGACATTAGCCGCAATTGTAAGAGTACTTTCCTTATCTACAATGTGTATCACTGTTGAATTATATCTAGTGTCAGCATTTTCGGCAGAAGGATATAAATATGGTTTACATATTTGGATCTTAATAAGTTGTATTTTAACATTTGCTTATATTATCCAAAATTTTGTGACATCAAATATTGATATTAATAATAAGACAGGTAGGGCTAAGAAACGACGTGGAAGAGTTTTTGATTTTTATAATATTGTTGTGTTTGCCGTGGTTCCTGTAGGTTTGGCAAGTTTTGTGACCATGATTGGATTATTAAGATCCTTGCTAATATTGAGAATTGATGTTGATCAGGCTTTGAAGTTGAGTTCCCACTAGGTTCAGGATAAGCTATACTTTTCAACAAAATTACAAGTTCCCCTCATACATAACTGTCGAAGAGAAAGAACTCAAACATGTGTCCTCCTATTAGAGTTGAGTTTCTACATTTGCCTTATACCTGGCATATACATATACATATATATATTATTTATGGTAGATTCAGATTGCAGGTTCAATATAGATCATTTTAATTTCCGGGTAACCCTATAGGGTTCACACTGTAATTTTTTCTGCTGTTCCGTCTCGTCTCATCATCATCGCTCTCTATAAAACCAATCGATCTTAATGAATTTTTTTTATCACAATGTTTTTCTTCTTCTTTTTCCTTTCTTTAATCAAAAAGCATAATATTTTTATGTCAAGGGAAAATTTGCCACGACGAGATAATGTAGATTGTCAAGTTATACTCGTTGCCATTTTATAATATATAAATATCTTTCCCGAGAATAAATTCCCTATAGGAAGTTTGAATTTCGTTTGGGTCTCTTTGGTGAGGCGATGAATTTTGAATGTCGATGTAATGGGATATAGTCTTTCTAATTCATCTCTACGTTTGTATTGACTTTGCCGTGAATGTTGATCGGAATTCTTAATGTATACAGACGAATCAAATTCTTGAAGTCAAGTGGCTTTTCATGGCTTGTCTAGCGAAGAAACTAGAGTGAGAGGTCTTCTTTTCTCGATAGAGAATCTAGAATCTACCAATGCTCCAGGTTCATAATGTTGACGAACCTCTATCATTTTCGTTAAGGATCTATCGTGAACCTTGAGAGCTTTATGAAAAGAGAAGTGTACTGTTGCGTACGTATCTAGAGATAGTTTTTAGACTATACTGTCTCTTCAAATCATTTGATATAGGTATTCACACACAATATGTAGAACTTCCAATACGGACAGTCTCCCTCATTACATACAAAGGCAACTCTTTTTAACAATAAAATTGTGTATTAACTATATTTTTATAAACATGACAAAAAATGAAAAACCACCTGCCAATAATTTAAATATTCTTCAACATCTTGAAATAATAAACCTTTTTCAAACATCAAAGAAAATCATAAAATGGTACAATTTCGAAAAAGGAAGTCTTTTTTATCTTTGGATCATTATACATATTTCCTTTCTCTCGTTCTTTTTATCAAACAAAAATAACTTAACGGTACTTGTGGAAACCAATATCGTTAGCCTTTTCTCTGAAACATTGACGACATAAGTCAATGGCGTATTTTCTGATTAAACCAGAGTGGGAGGAACAGTGACGACATTGTCTTGAACCTTTACCGTATCTTCTTGGGTGGGAGAACCAAACGTTTTCGTGAGCCATCTTGCTATAAATTTAGAATGTTAGTATTTTTGAAATAATCATTTAATAGGCGTTGTGCGAATTTGGACTTAACGTGAAATCTATGAGGGATACTAGATTGCTGAATGAGGGACGGGGACCTGTTAGCCGATCTCGATTAAGGGAAGGGTGTTAATTAACTGTGGGTTGGGGATTCATATTTTTCTGCAACAGTCATCGAATACTTCCTCTGTATTAGATATTAGATTTTATTCAATATTGAAATTATGCCTTATATTATTGTTCCTTAGATCATCTTGAGTAAAAACAGTATGACATCGTTTTAGTAGTTCGTATAACGTATATTCCTTAATAAGATTCCTTACATTCAACAATCTTTTCTGATTTGCAAATTTTCAGGTTGCAAGCTTGATTTTCATCACACATGTGCTGTTTCCACTTTTCTTTTAAACATCATCTCATGTAGTAGTTCATTTATCCCGCTATTTCATCTCCTCTATCTCACGTATGTCCCTTCAGCATATGGTTACATACATTTATTAACGTTGAATGTTGATATTATCACACTTAAAGGATACTGAAAATCTCACCAAATTTTTTTTTTCTAAACCAAATGGTCGCTGCACTGTTTGGTGCGACTGTTTGGTTGAGGAAACTTCTCACTCATTGACACTAACATTAATTTTCACTTCTGACTGCATATAAATTAGATTTTGTATGGTGTGTAAATACCAAAATCAATTTTTCATTCTGAAAAAACTTGGTCACCTGACTCAAAGTTGGAGCCCTAACTCATCGCACGTGATTGATAATGTTTATTTTTTTGTGAAGGGCATCTCATCTATTTTTTTTTATACGAGTATCAGATAAAAGACCTCGAGTTGATCTGATAATACATTACAGCCTCTAGTCAAAGCCTATTAAATACATATAATCTACTTTACAATATGGCAGGTGGACATAGGAAAACATTGAAAAATGACCATAAACCGTTCAAGTCCAAACACTCCACTAAAGGTCAGTTGAAAAATCAATATAAAGGTAAAGTTGAAAAGTCATCTTCATCTTCAAATAAAGCAGCCAAGACACTTAGTAAACTTGAAAGAAAAAACCTTTCTAAGCAATTAAAAGATCAAAAGATCTTAGAAACCAAATTGACTAGAAAGTTATTTGAAGGAAATCAAGGTGCTGAAAAGATCATTACCATAATCTCATTAACTACTGATATCTCCCCAGTTGATATTGCTGATAGATTATTCAATCAAGATGATCAAGCCAAGGTTGAATTCCAATATCCCTCAGTGAATAAAATCTCGATAGCTCGATTCAAATCCAATTTGAAAGTCATAATTCCTAATCAAGATAACTTCCTTTCTATATTAGATGCTGCAAAAGTTTCAGATTTTGTCATATTTGGAGTCTCAGCTCAACAAGAAGTTGAAAAAGAATATGGAGAACAAATATTAAGAAGCTTGATTGCACAAGGTATAGCAACCGTAATTGGAGTTTTACCAAATGTCGTATCAACATATCCAAAGCGTAATTTACAATTAGATATTAAACAATCATTACAATCATATTTCGATCACTTTTTCAGTTCGACTCAAGAAAAATTATTCTCACTTGAATTAGATTCAGATAATATCAATTGTTTACGTACAATCTGTCAAAAATTCCCTAAATCTGTCACTTGGAGAGATTCTCGTGGTTGGTTAGTTGCCGACAAAGTATCCTGGTCAACTGATACCCCCGAATCTGGCCATTTGGTTGTTGAAGGTACGATCAGAGGAGTTGGTTTCAATGTGAATAGATTAGTTCATATCCCAGGATATGGTGATTTCCAAGTGGAAAAATTGGAAAAAATATCTAAATCGAGACCAACTCGTGGTCAAGATATGGAAATGGATGAGGACAATATTCTTGATGCATATATCCCTGATGAAAATCAAGAAAGTTTGGATGAATTAAATCCAGAAGCAGTCGAAATGGTCGAAGATGATTTCGAATGGGATGATAATGAAAATAATCTTGGTGTAAGATCAGAAGGAAGAATATATTTTGACGACGATGGTGTGAAACGACCAGTTGACCCTGCCAAGATGAGAAGATTACCAAAGGGAACTTCAGAATATCAAGGTAGATGGTTTGTAGATGATATATTGGAAGACGAAGATGTGTCTGATGTTGAGGAACCAGAACAAGCTGACGATGATGAAATGAACGATGAAATGGCCGTGGAAACTGAATATGCACCAACTGAATACGCTGAAACTGAAATGCATGTTGATTTATCCCCAGAAGAAGAAGAACGTCAATTGAAACAATTTAGAGAATTGGAAAGGGAAGATTTAGACTTCCCAGATGAACTTGAATTACTTCCTAATGAATCGGCCAAAGAAAGATTGGCAGCCTTTAGAGGAGTTAAATCACTTGCCAACTGTGATTGGGATTTTGATGAATATGACGTCGAAGCACCAAGCATCTGGAATAGATTATTGAGAGTATCCAACTATAAAGCCACCAAGAATAAGATTAATAAAGAATACATCAAACAAACTCAAATCAATGCGGGTAATCGAGCCAGAGTATATATCAGAGCACCATCTTTCATTCTTGAAAGAATAAATCCAGATTCTATGCCATTCACAATCTACGAATTATTAGAACATGAACATAAATTAGCTGTCTGTAACTTTTCATTTGAAAGTTGGGAAGATTATGAAAAGCCAATCCCCGCCAAAGAATCAATTATTGTACAATATGGTCCTAGAAGACAAGTCATCCTGCCATTATTCAACCAAGCATCCAATAATCCAAACAACGTTCATAAATCAGAAACATTTGCTCATTTGGGTAGTACAGTCATTGCAACTGCAATTGCTCCAGTCTTATTCAATAATGCACCAGTGATATATTTCAAGCCAGGCCAAGTTGAGGGATCATTGGAATTTGTAGGGCAAGGTACATTCTTAAACTGTGATCACACCAGAATTGTTGCCCAACGTGCAGTCTTAACTGGTCACCCAGTCAAGATCCACAAGAAAGTGGTTACTGTCCGTTATATGTTCTTCAATCCAGAAGACATCAATTTCTTCAAGGCAATTTCATTATTTACTAAATCTGGAAGAACTGGGTTTATTAAAGAAAGTTTGGGTACTCATGGTTATTTCAAAGCTACTTTTGATGGTAAATTAACATCTCAAGATGTGGTTGCAATGAGTTTATACAAGAGAGTTTGGCCAGAAATCTCTACAGCTTGGACTGATTAAAATAATAGGGGGCATATATATTAATAAAATGTATGTATGTATTTATATAGTTTTATAACAATAATAGAAGCATTAAAATCAAAATTAGGACAATCAAAAACACTGGACTCATATAATTAATGGATAATAATTTAACCGAAAATAAAAAATAAAATGGCTGCAAAAAAATTCAAAAATCAACAACAAAATAAGCAACAAAAAAAACATGTCAAACTGACAAACCGAAAAAAACAATTCATAAATCAAGAATTACCAGATTATAAAATCAATCCAAAACCAACAACACCCAACAACAATGAACTTAAACCAAGAGAAGATGCACCAGCTTCAACTGGGATTTCTGGAGTTTCTGGGGCTTCTGGAGCAGCTGCTGGTGGGGCTTCTGGAGCTGGTGCTGGAGGAGCTTCTGGTGCTGGAGCAGGAGGAGCTTCTGGTGCTGGAGCCGGAACTTCTGGTGCTGGTGCTGGAGCTGGAACTTCAGGTGCTGGAGCAGGGGCTGGAACTTCAGGTGCTGGTGCTGGAGCTGGTACTTCTGGAGCAGGAACTTCAGGTGCTGGTGCTGGTACTTCAGGTGCCGGTGCTGGAGCTGGAGCTGGAACTTCTGGAGCAGGTGCTGGAGCTGGAGGAGCTTCAGTTGGAACAACTTCTGGTGCTGGAGCAGTGACAATAGTAGTTTCAAAAATAACTTCACCAGGAACAATAATAGTAGTCTCTTCAGTAATTGGAATAGTAACTGGTTCACAAACTTGAGATTCACATGTAGTTACAGTAACAATAGTTTCAGATGCACAGATAGTAGTAAAGTCAGTAACAGTAACCTTTTCCTTATTTGTGACAGTCAAAGGTGGAGGTGGTGGAGGAAGTGGGAGGGTTTCAGTTTCAGGTGGTGGTGGTGCAGGAGCTTCAGTTTCAGGTGGAGGAGGTGGAGCTTCAGTAGTTTCAGGTGGAGGAGGTGGAGCTTCAGTGGATTCTGAAGGTGGTGGTGGAGCTTCAGTAGACTTCACAGGCTTTTCTTCTGGAGTTTCATGGTTTCCTCTCTTGGCCAACTGCTTTCCTTTAGTAGAAGTAACAAGTTTTTTAGTCCAAGTAGGAACAACAGTCTTCTGGACAGTTGTTTCAGTCACAGTACCTAACTTGGTGAAAGAACCCTTCTTGGTAGTCTTAGCAGCAGCAGCCTTCTTGGTAGTCTTAGCAGCAGCCTTCTTGGTAGTCTTAGCAGCAGCCTTCTTAGTAGTCTTAGCAACAGCCTTCTTAGTAGTGGTAGCCTTGTTCTTACCTCCACCTAACTTGGAAAACTTGTTCTTGTCATCAAATTTGTCGTTGCCATCCCATCTGTTATTGTCATCCCATCTGTTCTTACCGTCAAGCTTGTTCTTGTCATCAAATTTGTTGCTGTCATCCCATCTGTTCTTACCATCAAGCTTGTTCTTGTCATCAAATCTGTTCTTGTCATCCCATCCGTTCTTGTCATCCCATTTGTTCTTCCCGTCACGGTTGTTATCCCATCTGTTCTTACCGTCAAGATGGTCCTTCTTGTCATCAAATTTGTTCTTACCTTCATGGCGGTCATCCCATCTGTTCTTATCATCACGGTCTAATCTGTTCTTGTCATCGAATCTGTTCTTGTCGTCACGTTTGTGTCTACCGTCATGGTGGCCATCGTTTCTTCCGTCATGGTGGCCATTGTTTCTACCGTCATGGTGGTCATCCCATCTGTTTCTACCATTTTGGGGAGGGTCTTGGGGTGGGTCATTCTTGTTGCCAGATCTGTTCTTACCGTCATTGTGATCCTTGCCAGACTTGTTTCTGTCATCATGTCTGTCCTTACCATCATGGTGGTGATCCTTCTTATCATCTAATTTTCCATCACGGTGGTGATCGTTCTTGTCATCAAATTTTCCATCACGGTGGTGATCCTTCTTGTCATCAAATTTTCCATCACGGTGGTTGTTCTTGTCATCAAATTTTCCATCACGGTGGTTGTTCTTGTCATCAAATTTTCCATCACGGTGGTTGTTCTTGTCATCAAATTTTCCATCACGGTGGTGGTTCTTGTCATCATTTCTGTCACGGTGGTGATCGTTTTTGCCATCATTTCTGTCACGGTGGTGATCGTTCTTGTCATCTAACTTACCATCACGGTGGTGATCCTTCTTGTCATCAAACTTCCCATCACGGTGGTGATCCTTCTTATCATCAAGGTTGTCTCTCTTATCATTCCATTTGTTCTTACCATCACGGTCTAATTTACCCTTGTCATCCCATCCGTTCTTTCCATCAAGATTGTCCTTTCCATTCCATCCATTCTTCCCGTCACGGTTGTCCTTTCCATCCCAACCGTTCTTCCCGTCAACCTTCTTGGTAGGTTCAGCACCAGACCACTTGGTAGAAGTAACAACACCCAACTTAGTATACTTAACATTCTTGGTAGTCTTAGCAGCAGCATTCTTGGTAGTCTTAGCTTTAGCAGCATTCTTGGTAGAAGTAGCCTTAGTAGCCTTCTTGGTAGAAGTAGCCTTAGCAGCCTTCTTGGAAGAAGTAGTCTTTTGTTTACCACCCATCATTCCCCCAGCGGCAGTAAACTTCCTGGCATTGGTAGGTTCAAATTTCCCCTTACCGACATTATTGTTGGTGGGAGCAGTGGCTTTACTCTTGGCAAGAGCGGTGGTTTTGATCGTACCGGCGATAGTAAGATCGGTTAAAGTTGAAACTAAAGCGAACGTGGTAAAGATGTTTGAAAACTTCATTGTTTGTCTTGTTGTTGATTGTGGTCTGAACTTAGAGTAGAAGAAGAAGAAGAAGAAAGGAAAAGTAGAAGAATAAACGGAAAATAAATAATCTCTACAACCCAATTGTATTTATAAGTTTGAAATTTTGTTCAGGATATAGTGTTGGGCTAGTAGTGGTGTGTGGAAGTTTTAACCAAATTCGATAAAATTCTTGTAGTTGCACTTTTTAAAAGGATTTGTAAGAAGGAAAGTCAAGTCTTTCGCCAATTTCCGGAAAGAGATTAATGAATTTAAACTCGTGGGTATTCCCTATTAGAAGAAAGAAAGAAAGAAAGAAAGAAAGAAAGAAGAGAAACAGAATATTTATTTTTTTGGTTTTGAAGAAGTTGCAAAAAATTCGATCGCCTGTTTATTGATAGTTTCCTAAAAAACTTTTGCAATTATTAATTAGTAAGGATACGAGAAGCGACGTACTTGATGATACTTAAACATGAGTAATTGACCACATTTTGGGGAAAGAAACTTGATAAATTAGCTAAAGGCAATCTAGGATCTTTCACTATACTGCTCACTTTCATTTTTTTGAAAAAGTGTGTTGCATAATTGTACATACGTTTACACTTATGGCGGTTTAATGGTCAATAGGAAGAGGTAGAGGAACAAGTAAAGAAACACCAAAGGTAAATTACAAGACCAAGGCGGGAATGGCCTCATTATCCATTCCAAATATACAAATCAACCACACTTGCAGAACCGCAACCACGTTTACAAAAACTTCATAACTAATATACATTATCTTCTATTAATAATATGACCAAAAACAGTACACACAGAGATTTCCTAAATACGTTCTGTTTCCTTGTATTGAATAAATCTTCCAAGATTAATCCAAGTTTCTTCCATTTTCAATTTCAATTGAGGTTGTTTATGTTTATCAATTTTTTTATAAACTTGTTTAACATTAGGTTGTAAATTTTTCAAATTACTTAAATAATTTTGTTTAACAAAAATTTCATAATCATATGAGAAATCTTTATCACTAAAGATTTCATAAATTAAATTTAATGATTCAATTATAATTTCTATAATGATTGGATTTTGTTCCGATTTATTTATACATTCTTGACATGATTGTAATAAGAATTGGGAAATTTCATTTGTAATGTCATTATTACCCACTATTGGGGCTAATGTACCTAAAAACCCAACAATTGATAAATACATATTTAAACTGTCATCATCTGTAGTATTACTTTCAGTCTCTCCAAGGATATTCTTTGCCTTTGTTATCAAACCCCCGATCATCTCTGGTTGGATCTCAGATACGATTTCTGGTCCAAGCGATTTCACAACCCCCCATAAGATATTCAAACAAGAATTTTGCACCACTGGAGATTGATCTTGTTTGGAAGATAATGTAAGAATAATATCCCATAATGAGAGGGATTTAGTATACCATTCAACTGGTAATGTTTCATTACTTAACATTAACCAAGTTAAATTATTTAAAGCACTCAAAATCTTTTCAATTAATTGTAATATATTTTCATTAATTTCAAATTTAAGTAATTCAATTAAGGCCATGAAAGTTTTATCTAATAAAATTGTTTGTAATTCTGGTGATAATTCAATTGGATCTTGTGGAGATTCTTCATTTATAGATAAATATTCTAAAATTGATGTAATTATATCTAATGAAATTTCAAGTGAATATAATTCAGCTTTAGTTTGTGATTTGGTTTCTATAGATGATGATGATAAGTCTTTTTCCAAAGTATTTGCGTCTTTTTGAATTGGTTTATTGGAATTGTCTGGATTACTAATGGAATTGATTTTTTGTTTTAATTCATTCAAATCAATATCTATAATAAGATTATATAATCTTATAAAGATAGATTGAGCAATTTGATCTTTATCTTGATGATTTGTTTCTAAGATTTCATAATTATTAAATTTAATACCTTCAATATAAATATTGGCTAATTTATTTGATTGATTACTTTCAACATATTCAATTAATTTAACAAAATCTAAATTGGAATTTTCATTTAATTTCTTTATAAAATCAATTGATTCAGTTGAAAATTCATAAATGAATTCTAATAATGAATTAAATAATTTAGTTGATATTTTGAATTTAGATTCATTGGAGATTTGTAAATTAATTAAATTAACGACAAATCCAATAATTGGATCAATTTTATTAAATATACTTTCATAAATATCTTGTGAACCACTTGCCAAAACAATAATTAATGATAAAAGATTTTCCGTAAAATCATATAATAATTGCACCTTTGATTTATCTTGTTTATCAGGATGTTCTTGTAAATATTTAAAAGAAGTATCAACTTTATTTAATCCATTTTCAATTGTAATCCAAATATTTGATCTCCATAAATATTTTAAAACATCATAACCTTCTTCAATTCCTAAATTTCTTAATAACCCAAATGATTCAACTACAATTTCATCATTTGAATCATTTAAACATTGTTCCATTACAATAGTGATTAATTTTTCTTTTAATAATAATTTTCTCATTCGTTCATCTTCAGCTAATACAGTTATAGCACCAATAGCCATTGACTTTTCATTAGGAATTGTTGATTTTAATTTATTAATTAATGGAACTATTTTAGATTGAATAGTATTTTCATCTCTTTTGCTTGTGTCTGTATTATTCTTTTTGGATGATCCTATTGGATTCAATCTTGCTTTTTGATTCTTCTTACTTTTTCTAAGTTTACCCATATTGATATTAGAATTGGTTGATGGTAATGAGAAAAGGTATATGAAAAATTAATTTTTCAAATTTTTATAAACCTCATCTCAAATCGCATACTTAAGAAATTTACATACTAAAGAGATTTACATACTAAAGAGATTTACTAAGGGGGAAAAAAAATATCAATTTTCGCTTTACCGGGGACTACGTTTTAGTTATAGAATAATCACTTCAAAAGTTTCTATTAAAAGTAATAATAAGTAATAGTTATCTATATATATACAAGTATTAGCTAAGAAGTATTCTAGTCTTCTTTTTTGGGTGTTTGTATTTGTTGTTGTACTGAATCTTGTGATATATTATTAGTATTATTACTATTAGCTATTGTTGAAGAAGGATCATCCAGTGACAAAGTTTGTTTAACTCTAGTAGCTAAATCTTTCCAACTTTGTGGTTGTTCTCTATCCACATATCCTATATCAACATCTTCTCTTAATGTACCTTGTTTCTCTAATGTATCACTTATTTAATAGAAATGGTTAGTATTGGATAGATTTTTGATTGAGTGATTCTTTATACATACATAATAAGTGGTTTCCAAAACTTAGTTCCAGTATAAAAACTAACTGCTCCTACAAATAATAAAACAAGACCTTTTCCTCCTGCAGATGACATTATTTCTATTCTTCTATTGTATTTCTATTATTTAAATGTGTTGATCTTCTTATCGATTAATAATGGACCATAGGTATATCTTCTGATAAAGTGAAAAAGCAATTGAAAGAGTCGTAAAAAGTGACAAAAGATTTGCCTTTGGTAGCGTTCCGTCATTTTGGTACTTAAACATGTAAGAGACGCGAATTCTTTCCTTCATACAGTACAAGACTATTAAAGACCATAGCAATTTGCTCTATTAATTTAATTTAATTAACTATTCAATATTCTCTATTTGGAGCATTTGATATAACGTCACGCATATTGTTAATATTACATGGTCTCTATTAAGTCTCGATCGTAAACTCTCTCTATATGTAATATCTTTAATTACGCGTCTTGTACTCTTTTGATCTCTTCTTCTTTTTCTCTAGTAAGTAAACTGGAACAATATAAATCTTTTTTTTTTCCTCTGCTTAATTAAATTAAATCATCATCATCAATTTTCTATGATTTTCTTTTTATTTGCAACACATTCATATTAGACATTTCTAGAACACAGTTAGTATATAACAACACCTATATATATACTAGTTTTTTAAAATGAGTTGGTATCAAAGAGATAATCCTAATCTAGTAAAGAAACCAAGTACTCCTAATAAGAACTATGTTCAAGTACCAGATTCATCACCAATCCATATCAAATCATCTCCCACTACTAAATCATCATCAACAACAACAACAACTAATACTTCTGAACAACAACCAGCTATCCCTTCAATTAATCAAAAGTTACAAGATTCTAAAGAAAGAGAATTAGAAGCTAAAAGACAGAAAATTAGACATCATAAAGATTTCCCCTTGATTTCTAAAAAGTTTTATTATCTTAATGAAAGTGATATTTTTAAAGGGTTTGTTAAAGGTAAAGGAAATCTTCGATTAATTACTCAATGGTTAGAATCTAATTTTGATAGATCTGCTTATTTACGTAAGGAAGAAGAAGAAAAACAAAAGAGAATTCAAGAACAAGAAAAGATAAGACAGAAGAATTTGGAAGATAGAATGAAAAGAGAATATGAAGCAAGACAAGAGAAAATTAGACAACAACAACAAGAAGGTAATGATGACGATCATGACGAAGATGACGATAAACACGATAAACGTCCTGAATATGATGACGAAGATGAGTCTCCTATAAAAATTAAAGGAAGGGCTAGAGTTAAGAATATTCCAGATATGTCCCCTACTAAACCTAATTTACATACATCTACAAAAGTTGAAGTATCGAAACCAAAACAATCCATTTTAGATAAATATAAAGCCAAAGCCAAAGTTCAACAATCAACATTAGACAGATTTGGTCGTTTGGATAGCTTGGCTCCCAAAAGAAGAAAATTGGTCAAAGCATCATCTTTGGAAACTCCATCTCAAGAAGATTCACCAATTCCAGCTCCTTCATTCTTAAGTGCAAAATTTGGATATAATGACCAACATATTCCAAAATTGAAAAAACATATAATATCACCCTCTGATGAAGAACAATTAATCGAAGATGATAACGCCATGATTGTGGATGATGATGATTTAGAAAGATTAGAAGAAAAAATCAAACAAAATAAAAAATTGGCAAAACTACAAAGACAATCCTTACCAGCCCAAATTCCAACATCTAAACAAGTGTATAACCTAAGTGATGAAGAAGAAATACTAGAGGATGATGATGTATCCGATTCAATGTCAGAAGAGGAAGATGAATATGTGGCTCAAGGTATAACTACAATTGATAACCAGATTTTAGAATTTATAAATAACGCATCACAACAAGATATTGCCGATATTGCCATGATTGAACCAGCTGTTGCGGATGTCGTGATTGGACAAAGACCATTTTCCACGATTTTCGATATTGCGGAATCAGATTTCTTATTACCCAATGAAACAGTCAACAAAAGGAAAAAGAAGAAATTGGGTTTGAAAATTGTTGAAAATACCGAAGCTAGATTAAAGGGGTATAGAGCAGTTGATTCTTTAATTAAGAAATGTTCCGATTATGGGAATTCCATATCGGAACAAATGAAATCTTGGGGTGTTTCCAGTACTGGAAATGAACAAGAAGGAGAATTGAATATGATTGAACTTGATCCAATGGATGATGGAGAAGTTGAAGTTGAAGAAAAACTGGAAAATGAAACCACTCCTCAAGTGGAAAATAATGACGAAGATGAAGATGATGATGATATCCTTGTCACTGCCCATAAGAGGAAGGGATTAAGATATATCAAACATAAACCAAGTCTATTATCTGATGATATAACACTTAATAATTATCAACAGGTTGGTATAAACTGGTTGAATTTATTATATCACAATAAATTATCATGTATATTAGCTGATGAAATGGGATTAGGTAAAACATGTCAAGTCATTGCTTTCATGGCCCATTTAAAATCAATTGAAGAACAAGTCCCTCATTTAGTCGTGGTCCCGGCATCAACTATTGAAAATTGGTTAAGAGAATTCAATAAATTTTGTCCAAGTTTAAAAGTTCAAGCATATCATGGAAGTATGAAAGATCGTGAAGAATTAAGATATTATTTAAGTCAAGATAATAATGATTATGATGTTTTAATTACAACATATAATTTAGCTTGTGGATCATCACTGGATTTTAAATTTTTAAAATCTCAAAATTTTAATGTTGTGGTATATGATGAAGGTCATTTATTAAAAAATTCAACTTCAGAAAGATATACTAGATTAATGAGATTACGAGCAAAATTTAGATTATTATTAACTGGTACTCCATTACAAAATAATTTAAAAGAATTAGTATCTTTATTAGCATTCATGTTACCTAAATTATTTAGTGATAATAAAGATGATTTAATTGGATTATTTAATCAAAAAACCGGTTCAATTTCAAGTAATGGTGGTGGTACCAATTCAAACTCCCGGTCGGCTACCCCTCTGGGTACTGACTATAATCCATTATTATCTCAACAAGCCATCAAACGAGCCAAAACCATGATGACTCCATTTGTATTAAGACGTCGTAAAGATCAAGTTTTACAACATTTACCGGCAAAATGTCATGAAGTTGTTTATTGTGATTTAACCGAAAGTCAATCCAAGATCTATCAAGATTATATCAAACAAGCCAAGGAAAGACAAGAAGCAAGAGAATTGGGAGAAACAACAACGGGTAAGAATACCGCTAGTAATGTTCTTATGCAATTACGTAAAGCTTCATTACATACATTATTATTTCGAGTCCATTATCCTGATGAAACATTATCAAAAATGGCAAAAGCCATCATGAATGAACCGGAATATGTTGAAGCTAATCAGCAATATATATTTGAAGATATGCAAGTAATGACTGATTTTGAATTGAATAGATTATGTGAAAAATTCCCCAAGACTTTAAATTCTTATAAATTATCAGAATCAACTTATTTAGATTCAGGTAAAGTCAATCAATTACAAGAAATTCTCGATGTAATAATCAATAAAAGAAATGAAAAAGTATTGATATTTTCCTTATTTACACAAGTTTTAGATATACTTGAACGAGTATTAAGTTTATTCAATTATAAATTCTTACGATTAGATGGATCAACTTCCGTTGATACCAGACAAGATATAATTGATGTGTTTTATCAAGATTCCACAATTCCAATCTTTTTATTATCAACAAAAGCCGGTGGGTTTGGGATTAATCTCGTGGCAGCCAATAATGTCATCATCTATGATCAATCATTCAATCCTCATGATGATAAACAAGCAGAAGATAGAGTACATAGAGTGGGACAAATTAAAGAAGTTACCGTATATAAATTAATCGTCAGGAAAACAATTGAAGAAGGAATGTTGGCAATTGCGGAAAATAAATTACAATTGGATTATAGTATGAGTGGTGAAGATAATTCTCAATTTGAAGAAAAAGCAACTGTAACATTATTTGAAAAGATATTGAATGAATAAATATTAATGGACCTAAATAAGTTTGTATTTATAAATAGATTATGATTTAATAGACAATTCTTTAAGTAATTATATCATTTTCCAAAAGGTAGTAAGCAACCTTGAATTTCTGGGATCTACTTTTCTTTTCATTTAAATTTAAATATCCTATATATAAAGAAAATTAATAAGGGTATAGAAAAACCATCGATTAAAGCCACAGATGGGTATATTTCGACGCACTGATCAAAGTGAATCCACAGCAACTATGCACTTATTACGCAGCTTTGAAATTTCATCAGCAATTCTAGTTTACCAGTCTTCCAAATTCTACAAATTAATAGGTGCATAGCCGGCTGTATATCCTCTTAGGTCGATGTGAAGAGCCCATCTTTCTGTGGTCATAGAGAGTTTTAATGGGTACTTTGCTTGACAAATTTTTCAAATCCGGATATGTACTACCCCAAACCATCTCCTTGAGAATCTTTATTTAATACAAAAAAAATCAGCCAATATAAGGAAATCAACCCCCACCTTCACCATTCCCGTGATCTTTCTGACATCTCCAACACCAATAAAATAAATCAAATGACGTTGATTGCAAAAAATAAGCCCGATGCGGGGGTCGAACCCGCAACCTTTTGATGTCTAACTTAAGAGTCAAACGCTCTACCGATTGAGCTAACCAGGCTTTTCGTTGAAAATGCATGTGACTTGACGTCACGTGTGAAGATCACGTGATTCTCGGTAAAATTGGGACATGTTTGCCATTGACGGACTTTCCCTATGAAACCAATGGTGATTGGACATGGTAGTGGGTGGTTGCAGAATGTTGGGAGTTTTACATGGAATAAGGGAATCCGTCTCTATCTTATTATCTCTAATGGATTGGCAATTGTTGGCGTGGTTCACAACTTTTGAATTTGAGTCGTGGAAACAGGAGTATATTGAGAATCTATCAATATTAAACTTGGGAATATATTTAGACATTGGGTACAGTTAGTTTTTAAATGGAAGTGACTTGAGAGTCATTAATTGAAAATAACCCTCTGAAGCTTGTCTGGGTTTTAACCTTTTCATGGAACATAGAGAATGGTGATCCGTACTTTTATCTCATCCTTCATTCATATACAGAAATGTGAGAAATTAGAAGAATGGATGAATCGATTGATTGATTGATTGATTGATTAGTTGATTGATTAGTTGATGATCAATTGGATAATATAAATTAATTGATTAAAGGAATAAAAGGAAATGAATAAATTAAAATGAAGTTTAGAAAATATCATTCAAAGTTTTTAGCCCCCTTTTTTATAGATTTCATTTTTCTGTTGCAAATTTTAAGAAAATTAAATGCCAAATTATTTTAATAGATTTAAGACTTAATGAATAGGGAACATAACAATCAATCTGACCAGAGGAGTTTAATGAAGTAATCAATCTCGAGATAGAACTAACAGTCATGGAAGAAAATAAAAAGAATTCAGAAATGGATTTTGAAAGTTTCACCTTGATTCTTCTTTTCTTTGCAATCACTGCTTAATATCTAGCAAGGCAATGGGTAATGTAATACACCGAAGATTGAACAGAGTCTGGATGGTTTTGATCAAATATCAACTACAACTACTACCCTAATAACTAATGACAATTTCCAATGCCACCGCTAACAACAACGCGACCATTATCAATGAGAATAATACTACTATTGGTGACAGTTTGTATCGATGGCAACAATTCAAAAGCAAATATATGTTCATAAGGGTATACGATTCGATTAAGATAATTATAATCAAGATTTCAAACAATTCCTTTATACTATAATCAATCCGAATTCCCAATTTGATTTAATTCATTTAAACCCATTGCCATCCGTTAAGAGGATTTGGTATGATGACTCTGAGAACGGTTGAATCATAATCCCTGCCATACCTTCTACATCCACGTTATTAAACAGTTAGCAAAATGGGAGGGCCTTTTCGGTAGTAATTGATTTACTTTTTGGCGTTCATTCGTGTTTCAATCGAGCAAGTTAAAGGAATAAATGAGAGTTTTATAAAGGCATATCCAAATTGGATTCATTCTAATTCAACGCCAGTCGCAATCAAAGTTCCATGTGCATTTTGTGGAGAATACCAGATTTATAGTTTGGAACATTGTCCATCATATTGTATGAAATTATATGAATCTCCTAATAATGAGGATTTGATTGCTTTGTTGTCCATGATGTAATTATTGTGTTACCAAATTGGAAAACTTATGTGATTTCTTTGAAAAATTAAGGCTTGCTCATTAATGAACTGTCAGTAGACCCTCAAGAAGAATAAACGGAGAAACAATTGAAATTCCACAAGTATTGGCTCAAGCTGGAGAGTTTAAGGGAATTAAGATTTCTATTATGTTGATTTTAATCAGAGGGAATATATTTTGGAGTAAATTGGGATTGAATATGAGAGTTTTCGTTATTTGACAACAAAAAGAATTAGTGATGGAAACGGACGTGATTCGAATAATGAAATTCAAATCTCCTGGTCTCGATGGACTGGGGGATCAATGGTGGTGGCCCTGTGTTTGGGAGAAGGTAGGTCTACGACATATATGAACCGAACACGCAAGGTGGCCTTAAAAATGATATTGGATTTGTACTTTGTGGAAGCAATTGAATAAAATGAAGTCTTCTTGTGTAAGATACCTTTTAATAGTTACCAGATTTAATCAGCGACACCAAAAGTTGATGTCTAATGTGCCATTTGCATGTTGGTCTTTATAAGGATACATATGTCAAAACCACGACGAAAACTTCCAGGGGCGTTGGTTAGCTGAATAGAATCCTTCAACGTCGTTAATCGTCATTCTTCTTACCTATTCGACCTTCCATTTTGTCCACAAATACCTCAATTTCGACCACTTAAGATTTTCTTTATTACTCCACCAATTTTAATCATATCACCTATCTAATTACATGAACACATTGCTGCATTCATTAGCTATAATCTAATGCTGGACTGAGCTGTTGAAGACTATCCATTGGGTGTTAAACAGCAAAAGACTTATATGCAGGATCGGCAGATTGTGACGGGTGGAGTGGAGAGTTTCAATAACCGAAAGTTAAAATCATCATTGAAAACATCTCAACATGCTATCTTGCCGAAAAGGATAACTGAGTCTTGTTAGACCCCTCTTTCCACAAGATGAAGACATGTACATGGTATGATGGTAGTCAGCCACCTTGCACCTATGACACTTCCTTAACCCCCCAGCCAATTCAAGGAAATATCACGTGTCATCAAGACAGACATCGGTATTTGCAATGATATTGACCAGGTATTACCAACACTTAGACGGGCATCAACAACTGATACCCATCTGAAGGGATTTGGCTTCGAAAGTGGCCCCCTTCCCAGCTTCAGGCTGGTGAGTTTGATTGAAGGTAAATATACATACTATTGTCTTGTAGTTGATTGATATTTGAATGATTGTAATAATTAAAGAGAGAAGAAGAAGAAGAAAAAGAAAAAGAAGAAAACACAAATAGTTTTTTGTTTTCAGTGGGAATTTATAGGATTTTTTGGTTGTGGTCAAATTGCAACAAATTTTGCAATTGTTTTGAAAAAATTGCACGACCAGAAAGCGGTCACATGGAAATAGCACATACTCAACTTAAAATGTGAACTCGATAACATCGATCGTCTCAATTTGTTGATGAGACCTTGAAGTACTGTGATATACAGTGCTATATATAGTAACGTTCAAGCTAGGACTGCAAGCCTCTGGTATCAAGAAGAATATTCTAGTTAATTTCCTTTTTGACACAAATTGAACATGGTTGTTTTGGAACTGGTATTTTGTTTTAGATTCCTCTTTCAGAATGTTTACAATCGCCGCTACAAGGATAGTTCATGTTGCATCTCTGTCTTCAAAACACTCATACATACAGGTAAACTCACAATCCCTGAATTGTCATTGTGTAAACCCTCGTAATTCCGGTCCCCGGAAATGCCCGATTTTTTTTTCTTTTTTGGCACATCAATTTTTGCTGCTTTCTTTTTTTTCAATTACAATTCAATTAGACATTTGTATTTGTCATCTTTTTAGAAACCGCTAGTTTTCATATTATCCATATCCCAACCACATATTTAAGATGTTCGCATTAAGGAAAAACATAACAGGGACGCTATTAAGATCCACCAGAATCTCCATCCCAACAGCTATGCCAACCACAGCCAGGGGTGGGCCATTCCTCTTCTCTGGAGCTATTCGATCCTTATTTATCCAAACCATGGAAACACCTAATGAGCAAGCACTTAAATTCCTTCCTCTGATCAATATCCTACCTGAAAATGAAACCCGGGAATTCTTGAATGGTCGACAAGCGGCAAATTCCCCACTTGCAGTGAAATTATTTTCGATTGATGGGGTGAAGGCTATTATGTATGGTTCGAATTTTATAACTATTGAAAAAACGCCAGAAATTGATTGGTCATTACTTAAACCGGAAATATTCTCAATATTGACTGAATTTTTGAATAATGGGTCGCCTATACTTGTTGATGAAGGAAATATTTCCAATGATGTGGATATAAATGAAGATGACGATGAAGTGGTGTCGATGATCAAAGAATTAATCTTTACAAGAATCAAACCTGCTATTCAGGATGATGGAGGGGATATTGAGTTCGTCAAGTTTGATGAAGATAAGGGAACTGTATTTTTGAGATTGAAGGGGGCATGTAGGTCATGTGATTCAAGTTCTGTGACATTGAAGAATGGAATTGAGAGCATGTTAAAGTATTATATTGAAGAAGTTCAAAATGTGGAATCGTTTGATGACGTTGCTGAGGAAGAGAATGTAGATGACATTGTACATGCAGCAAAACTTGTACCTAATAGCAGACATGAAGACGCAGATGCAGGTGTTGCTCCTCCTGCGTTGTAATAAAAGTTAAGACAATTTTTCTACCGTGTGTAGTAGTTTATGATATTTAAGTATTGTATATAGAACCTAACCTGATGAACAATTACTCGTAAATTGTACAAAACAATTGCCAAGAAATACTGTACAGTAAGATGTTGCATTATCTTTTTGATCAATGACGCGTTAATAAAATTTTGCAAGTATTTATCAGTTAATGTTACATTATTGTAAAAAGAAAAGTCTTTATATTTTTTTATGAAGAATAAATAATTTTAAACAGAACAATCAATAACTAAAAATAAAACTCATCATTTCCAACTAATAAGGAGGGCAGATAATATATGGATTAGGATAACCGTAGTAAGGATAGGCTGGCATCATAGGTTGGTGATGATGATAAGGATGTGCATGTTGTGAATATCCTCCATAGTTTCCATTTATATTACCATTGGTAGCCCCTGTGCCACCACCCCCATTTCCTCCTCCAATTATATTTGCAGCAGCTGTTGCATAAAATTGTTTTTGCTTCAGTTGAAAAGGTTGTTGTTTATTATTTCCTATACTTGAATTATTGTTGAAATTATTATGATTTGTAACATTGTTGGGTAATGGTAATGACAGAGTGATATTTTCATTCTTGGGACCAAGTTTACTCTTTTGAATTGCAAATGAAGATTGAATTAAAATTGGATTGAATTTATCTAAATTAACAACTTTATTATTAGTCATTAAAATTGCCCTAATGGCCATTTTAAATGATTCATAGAAAATAAAACCAATTTTACCCGCTTTATGATCTTTAATGTGGTTGTCTCCATCAAACTCTTCATTAGATGATGATGATGATGACGATGATGAAATTGATGAAAATTCGTAAAATTGTGGCTTTATAATCTTAGCTGATTTGATTTTACCAAATTGTTTCCAGAACTCTTCCCAGGTAGAATCATCATTATTAAACAAAACAGATAAATTGTTGACATATATATTAGTTTCTTGATAATTCAAACTACGACAATACAGGTTGATTGCATATATGGGATTGGGGAAATTGATGGATAATTGATGTTTATGACCCAATGAAAGATAAAAGTTTTGAGCATTAGCATATAAATAATGATTATGTTTATGTTGAGCAATTGTAATTTGAATCTTATTATTTCTAGTCTTAATTGGTTCAACTGGATCAGTTAAATGTGGTAAATTCTGAGTGTCGAAATTGATAAATTCTTCCCAGGACAACTCATTCAAATAATATAGAATCTTCAATGTATTTTCCATCAAGTTTGCATTTGATTTGAACTTGATATATCCATAATCAAAACACTTGAGCTTAGTAGATTCTTTTCCCTTGGAAAAATAATCCATAATTGGGAAATAAACAGATTCAATCATATTTCCAAATCCACCAATTTTTTCAATCAATTTATAAAATTCGAAAATTGTAAATGTTTCAGGAATGAAATTTAATAAATTCTCCACAATTATTAAATTGAAGTTATCTTGATTCAAGGAATTAATGGGACTAGCGACAGGTACCTTTGGATTTATTCGTTCTTTTCGATTAAGATATCTATTTAAAAACAACGGAATTGTTTCATTATTATTAAAGATATTGGGTACCATTTTATTAAATTTTTCAATCAATAAATCAACATCTAAATAATTTGAAAATTTAACAATTGCAAATGCAGAATTGATTCCATTATCTTGATTGAATAATTTCACTTCATTCAATGATTTAAAATAACAATTATCCATCAAAAACTTGAAGAGTTTATAATTGCCATTTTCTTTAGTTATTGTGATTGAATCTATTTGATCATCTTCAAACATCAAATTACTAGACAAATTCTTAATGAATAATATTCCTGGGTGTGAAATAAACTTACTATAATCCAATTCATAGTTGATTTCCAAATCATGCAACTTATAAATCAACTCGTCAAACTCAATTCTAGATTGAATAAAACCAATTACATATTCTTGTTCCTCCCTATCAATAGTCAAATCTTTGTAACCTGCAAAGATGGCTTCAAATTCCGATTTCCTACTCTCAATAATTGGAACCTTTAAAATAACTGGGAAATTACAATAAGTCAAATTCGAGGATGCTTCATTAAGTATGCAATTATTAAGTGTGTCGAGTAATGCTGAATTGATACGGTGTTGCTTCTCTTGATTTTGCTTCAGCTTTTCATTTATGTCTTCTGCGCGGGAGTGATCATTTGAAGATTGACTAGAAACTAATGATAATGAATGCAATTGTAAACTACTACTGCTTGAACTATCAGTAGTGAGTAAATTGGGAGAACCTGGTGGTGAATCGTTGATTGTCGTCATCCTTGCCCTCTTTGTGTTGAAACGGTAAATGAAAAATGAACTTAGGAAAAACTAGTAGTCGTAAATATAATAATAGTTTGGGGTGGAAATTCTTTTGCGTAACTATTTTTAAGCGAAATCGAATAAAAAAAAAGCTAAAAAATTTTAGACACAATGGAAAGAAAAAACTTTTAACGTGTTTTTTTTTCGAGGCTTTTTTCTTGATTGGAAAAAAATAATTAATTAATAATAATCTGACTCTCACTCTCTCTCTAAATTTAGACAGCAGTTGGAATAAACCGAGGCGTAATCTGTAATAAATCTTCCCCTGGTTGATGTGTAACCAAGAATTGGACAAGTTTTATTTTAGCAAATGAAAATAAACGATGAGGAACTCAAAAGAAGAAAAGTGCCAAAATCAAAAAAATTGAAATACTTTTCTTTGTTTTATATCTTGTGAGCCTATTATGGATGGTTATAATTGTAATTAATATAAAGTAACCTTCCCGGGTTTTGTAACCAAATTGAATGCACTGGGTAAATCGGATTTAATTATTCTGAAAAATACAACGGAATGCAAACCAAAAAAAAAAAATGGGTCGATTCTTGCTTTTTGTGTTTCCCGGTTAAGATTCCGCTTCTTTATATAACAATAAGATTATTTTTTAGAATGATTCTTTTCGGAATTTGAATTTGTAAATATGGAACAAATTATCAAACGTCAATTACAGTTGGGTGTGTCAGTTAGTGTGTGTATACTAATATTTTGGTCTTCGCCTCAGTGGTAACTATATTCGTAGATTTCTTATTCTTATTTAAATAGAAAAAGGTACTATTAAGGGGTAAGCTAAATGTTAAGCGTGGTAAAACTTTAAACTTCAGTGTATAAATTAGGTGTCTGTCTTTAATAAGGTTTTTTTTGATAATGAAAAATTGTTATTTGATTGGTGGTAGTATTTTCAAATTTACTATGAATTTTCAGTCTTTCTCATTTTCTTTTCCAGCTTTAATGAATTTACAATACTATTTATAGCATTTGAACTTAAAATTATCATATATTAAAGTTATAAAGTAAGTTAATGTAAAATTATTTTTAATAATTAGAATTTTTGAGTTTATAACTATGTTTGGTCCTGCATACAAACGGATAAAAATGAACGGAGAGTGAATTTTTTTTTGCTCCCCCAATTAATTTAAAATTTTAACCTTTTTCAGCTCTTTGTTACTATTGACTTACTCCTTCTTTAAAACGAGAAAGGAGAGATTTATAGATAGAGAGAAAGATTTTATTGAAGGAAGAAACTTTAACATTTCATTTTTTTTTTAGTTAAGAAAAGCAGATTCTAGAATCGCAAAACAATAATAAACAAAAAAACTTCACATGAATCATATTGTTAAACAGGTTGCAATCAATTCAAATGATTATACTTTAATCATTACTCATAATAATGATCCTAAAACTCCAATTTCAATATTTATAAATGAGATAAACAATATTACAATGAATAATTATATTTATACTATAAAATCATTAACAATTTATCTAAATAAAGTACAACAAGATGATTCAATTGAATTATTAAATAATTTATTAAATAAGAAATTTAATAAGCCAACTTATTTAAACATAAATGGGTACCTTAATAATGAAATTGTTATTGAATTGTTCAATCAAATAGTTAATGAAATTTCAATCTAATTTTGATGGAACTACGAGATAAGGAAAGTGGAAAGGTGTACATAGCCTCACGTATTCATACACTACTGGTTTGCCCTTTCCATATTGACATTCAAATTTATAACAACCGGACCCTTTGCACTACACTGCAATACCTTGCAATAAGTGTAGAAAACATGGGGTACTAATGTGTATTTTTAGGATATTATGATTACGATAGATAGACTGTATAGAGTGTTATTATTTGACTGTAACCCCAGCCATTTCCGATTGAGTTGTGTAATAAAAATAGGGGATTTAAGATTTTGCCTGGGCCAGCCATCGGCTTCAAACCAAACCTCTCTGTCAATGTATATGTCAATTTTTAACATAATTTGCTTCTTTTATGTCGATAAGCGGATCCCAGTCTCCGCGTCCTTAAACGAAAGAGAGGGGAAGTTAAGGGCCAGTTATTCCTCATCAAAATCACAGTCATAAAGAACGACTTATTTGCGCTATAGAAGTTCCTCTTTTTTTGGAAATTGAACAAAACTGTCAAAGAATGCTTGAACTCACATATAGAGGTGTTGTAGCAGCGGAAAGAACGTTGCATTACATAATCTATCATTTGCTATAATTGTGGATTTCAGGAAAATCCCCCGGAGATGAAAATGTAAGCATTGTAAGAAAGCTCAGTGATTTTCATAGTTTAGTTCTACACCTTGTACGAGTCCTAGTCGTTCACTGACTGTTAAATTCGGGTCTCCTATTTTTTTCTCTTTGAAGCAGCTCGATCCTGAATTAATTCCGTGGATACAGCTCTGCGTGGTAACGTAAAGTCGCCCCAGAATGCTAAGGATTGTTTACTTTGATCTGCTTCTATGTGAGCATAAGCAGGGAAATCGGAGTTGTTCTTTCGGTTTCTAATTGCAGTATAATTTACGTCTAAACCCAATAATCATTTTCTCGCCGGGTTGTAATCAGAAGATCACTTTGAAGATGTCTTTCAGACTCACAGCTCCTGGCCACTATTCAACTCTGCCATAAATGTGGTTGGCTAAATAGGCCGAAATAAACTTTAAACACGATTGAAAATGTACCCGGGTTGTAGAGAGGGTTCTATCTATTCCAAAATGTACACTAGTGCTCAAAAATGTGCTAGCCTATCTGAACGGAGTAAATACTAGCGAGCTAAGAGGCAAGAGCTTCCTTCCTTCCTTCCTTCCTTCCGTCCGCCCTTCTTCCTCGAAGTATCTCAGATCATATTCACGTCCATTGTTTGTTTTAGGGTATAAAGGTTATTTCCAGAGCAAGTTTCAATCAAAACATTTCATAATTTATATAACTAGAATAAAAAACATTATAAACCTAAAGATTGATACTCTTCTTGTAAATAATTTTCGTCATTAAGATATTTGATATCAGTGACTGGTCTTTCTCCCATTACACTTATTCTATAGGCATGCCTTACAACTGGCTCAT